>NC_091234.1:23530901-23638401 GCF_040958095.1 Procambarus clarkii | reverse complement strand
CAATATTTCTGGGAACCCAGCAAAACTATCTAAAATTTGCTGGAGATAAGAAATAGCCAATATTGAATTTTAACCACAAAATGGACAGGATAAAAGGACTCCAGAGGCATGAGGGCACTGCGAGAGTGAACAACAATGAAAGAATTACAGCAAGAAAGCAGTTGAAGAGCATTCAAGATTGTGATAAAGTTCTGCCATGAAGATGCTAGTCTCTGGAGGTAGGTGACACTTGTAGGTGCAGTCAGAAAATACAGTGGAGTAACCTAACCAGCCAGCAGATTTAGACCCATCTGTGAAGACTGAGATTGAGCTGGAGTGTGAAGAAAAGTGGGAGGACTGTAGGAGGGGTAAAAGCCTGTCCAGCGTGGATGGATCAATGATGGAACGACATTGAGAAAAAATGGAAACACGAACCGAGAGAGAGAGAGAGAGAGAGAGAGAGAGAGAGAGAGAGAGAGAGAGAGAGAGAGAGAGAGAGAGAGAGAGAGAGAGAACCTTGCAAACGAGACGTCCATACAGAAAGGAGAAATTGGCGAAATGGAACAGGGCCCAACAGGAGTACAAAGTACTACATAAGCGAGTTTGAGTGTGTTGATGGGACAGCACAAAGTAGTGAAATAACAGAACGTCGTACCAATCACGGTGATCCTGGAGAGACATGATACAAGTTTCAAAATACATGCTATGGGTAGGAGTCTAACGAAAAGCACCAGAGCCGAGGTGTAGCCCATTATGGTGTAGAGCATCAAGACGACGAAGAGTTGAGGGAGAGGCAGACAAGAAAGCAGGACAACCATAATCGAGTTCAGAAAGCACGAGAGAGGAATGTAAAGAGAAGCGTGCGCCTATCTGCTCGCCAGTAGGTATGGGACAAAATCTTAAGCTGACTTAGAGAATTCGACTCTGAGGTAAGAGACATTGACACTCGTTTGTCTTTGTCATTCAAAGATTAACCACAGAACTTAGCAGAATCCTTATACAAAACAGGATTACCATAAAGTGGCAAAGGGGGTCGAAGAAAAACCTCCTCCTTAGTAAAGGTCATACCACAAGTCTTAGTTGTAGAGAACAGGAAGCCATGATTGGTGGCCAGGACGAGAAGGCATCAGTCGCAAGTTGAAGCTGCCGTTGGAGGAAAGGTGAGTCATAACCTTGACACCAGAGGGTAAGATCATCAACATAGTGAGCAGAGTAAATGTCAGAAGGAAGGGAGGACAGAAGACTATTGAGGGCAACCAGGAAAAATAATTGTGCTCAAGAACACTACCTTGAGGGACACCTTCATATTGCCGAAAAGAGGCAGAAAGAGCAGTACCATGCCGCACTCAAAAGCAACGACGAGAGAGGAAGCTCTGGAGGAATACGAGGAGATTACTACACGATAGCCAGAAGAATGGAGCTGGGATAGAATATGTTATACGCTTTTTTCAGGTTAAAAAGGACAACAACCACGGAGGTCTTTGCAGCAAAGAAAGTCCAAATATTTCGTACATGAAATACGATCTCCAAGTTCACAAGGACATCACATTCGTGCTGCGACACTTGCGAAATCCAAATTGAGAGAGGGCGGAGGTGATAGCGTTCCAAGAACCACATCAAACAGACATTGACTATACTCTCAGAGTTTGCAGACAACTCGTTAGAGCAATAGGGCGGAAGTCTTTAGGGGATGATCTTAGAGAGCCAGGTTTCCGAAAAGGAAGAACCCCCTCCTCAAGCCAGTCCTCATGGACTGACGACGACTCCCAGACACTTATAAACACTCAGTAAATACTGAAACCATGAATGGAGGAAGATGGCAATGCATCTCATAATGAATATCACCCGAGTCCGCCACTGAAGAACCGCAGAGGGCCAGGGGCAAACTTAGGGTTCTGAGACAATGGATCGTTATAGGAAACCTGAAGACGAGTGCAAAAATCTAAGGGACATGATTCAAGAAGGGACTTACAAGTAAGGAAAGGAGGAGGAAGATGAGAACCGGAGCTAACAGTCAAAAAGTAAGTAATTGTCAAAAGAAGGCACCAAACTAGGAAGGCTATGTAGCATCATCAAATGTGCTGAATAATCAGAAAGCGCTAAATATCCCCAAAGATGCCAATACGAGAACAGAAATGCTAAACGTGAATGACATCAAAAGTATCCGATTCTCCATGAATTCTATTTAGGGACACATGACCGCGAGGGACGGTCGGAGAGCAAGACACACTCGTCCTGGAAGTGAGGACATTCAACAAGGATATGCACGACCGTAAGACGGACATTGCAATGGGGACAATAAGGGCCAGGGTGGCGCTCCATTAAGTGACCGAGTTAAGCGTGTATGACCAATACGCAACCTCGCCAGAGTCGTTTCCCATCGCCGGTTACGATGGTAGGAGGAAGGCCATGAAGACACGCTACTCTTAAAGAGTACGCAGTTTATTAAAAGAAACAGAAGAAAGAATCCTGCCAACGGGTAAGGATGGAGGAATGAATAACTGGGTAAGAGTCGGAATAAGGAATACCTTTACGGAGATGGGACAAGAGTGGACAGCTTCCTTAGTGGCAGCGTCCGCACACATTTAAAGAGACACCAATATGGCTGGGAACCAAGCAAAACTCAACTGACTTAAATTTACTGGTAATAAGAAACTGCCAAATGTTGAAATTGAAACAAGTTTATTGAGGTAAAATACACAAAGGGATGAGGTAGCTCAAGCTATTTTCACCCCCTTCAGTGCAACGTGTTCATACATATACACACATCATAAACCATAAACATATTGCCGAACATTGAGAGATAAACATATACATTTCCTCTTTTACACAAGTAGTATGGTATCAGACGTACACACAATTTTATGACTTAGGTATTCTGTATAGACAATTTGCAAGAGACGTGCAGATAATTCAACAAAAGATTACAGTCATGGTGTAAATTCTTATATGTCTCCAGAATATCATCAACCTTTCCATTGTGACATATCCAGGCTATCTGTTCAGGAACTATTATTTTTTTTTCTCCCTTTTTATGCTACGACGCTGAGACGTGGACCAGATGAAACCGTTTTCATACACTACTCGTCAGAAAAGTTTGATTCAAATCGAACCAGTTTTCATTTTTGGCATATTTGTATCTAACGGCCTCTTAGTGACAAAGAAGGATTGACAATAAAAGCGTCCCCTCGCTCGAGACGTTGAGTACCACAGTTCTACAGGTGAGAGTATCCCTCCTCAAATACCCGGGCATCAAAACAGAAGTAGTCCAAAAGAATAATCAAGACTGGTAAAAGGTCGGTGGGAAAATAAAATTAGAAAGGAGAAGAGGGTGGGAGAAAAATTAAACAAGGAAAAGGAAAAAGATAGGGCACAATTGGAGAAGACAGTAGCAGAAGCCAAAGGCTCCAAAAGGACAGAGGACTGACCCATGGAGCAGCACACACTGCCAGCTGCCCACAAGCCCTCTCACAACGACAACGGGCTGGATAGGGAGGGGGTAACAGTCAAAAGTGTGAGCCCAATTCGATCTCGACCGACACCGGATCCACTACAATAGAACCACGGAGGTGAAAGACTGGCGAGACATCTGGAACGTCGTTACCTGCTATCTTGCAGATTTTCTTTAAGATCAGGGGCAGAAGAGTTTCAGACAATGGTGTAAACGAAAGATCTCCAACCCTCATGCTTAGCCGAACAGACCTTCCGAAACAAAGTCAAAAGAATCGGGCATCCGTCTGCGATGGTGTTCCTTCCAGGCTGCACGCTTGCAGCAGACAGCCCGAGCACAGCCTGCATTCCACCAGTGAACACACTTCCCCACACCCCGAGAGGTGGAACGAGGAACAGAGCAGAATGCAGCATCAAAAGCAGTATCATGAAAGAGGAGGGGGAAGTGTGTGCAGATCAGACAGGTTTAAAAGGGTATCGTGTAAAGTGAAGAGGTTCCAGTTAGTATTGGTAAACTGCCACCTAGGGAAGGAGAGGAGAGGGTGGAGAGAGAAAAAGGTGACAAGGATGGGGAAATGGTCACTTATCCATTGTCACTTATCCAAATGGTCATCAAGAACCCACCAGGTGAAGTCCAAATAAAGAGAAGACGAGCAGAGAAAGATCAAACCTAGAAAGGGTGCGAGTGCAGGAGTTAACAGGAGTGGGCTCATCAGAATGTAATAGACAGAAGAGAGGACAAATGGTTGAAGGCGGTGGCCCCAGGTGTCCGTCAGAATATCTCCATACCCCTCAAACCGCTACGAGCCCAAATGGATTTAACACCCACAGGCGCAACAACAAAAAATCCAAAAAATTCTTTGTCTTATAGAAGTGTTTATTTTTGTTCCCTGATCACGGAAAAAATAAAAATCGCAGGTGGCATATTTTAGCCCAATAGTGTAGGGAAGTCTGGCAAAAAAGGGTATTGACAGAGCCTTCGCCAGACGAGGTCTACTCGGAAAGACTTGGGTAAATACTGGTTCAGTAACAGGGTTGTTGATTTGTGGAACAAATTGCCGCCTAACATTGTGGAGGTGGGGTCCCTCGATTGTTTCAAGCGCGGGTTGGACAAGTATATGAGTGGGATTGAGTGGTTATAAATAGGAGCTGCCTCGTATGGGCCAATAGGCCTTCTGCAGTTGCCTTTGTTCTTATGTTCTTATGTACTCCGCTAGAGCTGTCAGGCGGCAGTTGCCACATATATATTACCTAATTAATTCAGTGATTTTTTTAGTTTTTTTTGCAGTAATATTATTCAATACAGTGAATTGTGATGATATATGATAAAATGTGTGAACCATCGCTGTACTCAAAATTATGGTGTACATATTAGTGATTCAATTATTATGTTCATAAAACAATAAACAAATAGTTTTGCTGCTGTTACACTATATACACATGTTATATATAAGTATTTGCACGTTTTGTTCACCATAACGAACCATTAAGTTGGTATTGTGAGTCAAAAAGCAACGAGGAGTGACCGCCACACACCAGCCAGCCACTCGTTGCCACTTCCACAACAACAACTCACTCGCCCTCATTCTCCTCCCACAATACTGTTGTTGCATTTATTCACTATACACAGACGTTTTATATATATATAAGTATTTACATGTTTTGTTCACCATAACTGTACATCTAAGCTTGTATGGTGAGTAAAGACACTCAGACATTGCTACTCTCACAGTCAGCTGGTGGCAGCCGCCCTCAAGGCCAGACGCAAATATTTCTCCTCCAACAATATTGTTTGTAGTGTTATTACGCTATACACACACATTATATACAAGTATCTACCCGTTTTATTCACCATACCTGTATAAATAAGCTGGTATGGTGCCCAAAGACCATAGTGGCCACCAGTAAACAACATGACAAGTCGTGCAGACGACGTATCTCCTTCACCAAAATGGCAGCTCCCAACCTACTCCTATTATCACTCAGTACAAAAGTTATATACAAGTATCTACATTTGTGCTCACCATAGCGAACCACTAAGCTGGTATGGTGTGTGCAGTTAATAAAAGGTGGCCACACACAGTCAGAAGACGATGCCACCACCCTCTCTCCTACCCACAGCCTTACTCCTCCCTCCATAGAGCACAGCGCTAAATATCACCACAATCCTGCTATTATCAGAATCTTGGTCAGTTTTATCACAGTCAGGGGTCTTCTATAATACTATCATCGCTAAATAATAGCAGGATCATATATATTATGGCATTTGTAGGCAATGCTGTGGACAAATGCTGAACAGCGGTGCTGTGAGCTCGTACTGGGTGCGCCAGCCTTGGTGGCTTGCTCAATACTGACGCTCTCACACCCAAGAACGTTGACCTGGATTTTTTTCCTAGGTGGCATCTGGCAACTATCGGTCGTGGCTATACTATAGCTGCCCCTATCTCAGGCATGGCATTTAAATTATAGCACTAGACACGAAAGCATATATAAATGATGTGCGCGGTTTCGGTTTTGTCACCGATATATATATATGATATGCGCGGTTTAAGAGCTAGAGGGTATGCAGACAGTTAAAATCACCCAAAAGGAGCACAGGCTTTAGCAAGGACTCCAACAGTTGTTCAAGACCAGGAAAATAAGGTGTGACATTTGGGGATGAGATAAATAGAACAGAATGTATACTATTTACTCACAAAGATACGGGCCGCATAACACTAATTCGGCGACTGAAAAGGGAGGGGGACGAAGAGAATATCATGACGGATCAAGAGAGCAGTAGAGTTATGGGCCCCAGCCAAAACTGGAGGGGAAAAGAGAAGGAATAATTACGGAATCGACCAGGACGAGCGCCAAGCATCGGCTCCTTGAGACAAACACAAAGCGGGTGAAACTGCACAATTAGAAGCCGAGTACTGGGAAGTTGTCACACAAACCACGAATATTTCATTGAAGAACTTACAAACAAAAGAGAGAACAAACAGAAATAATGGAGAAACAAGGGCAAAGAAGAACAGTAAACTAAGGAAGATGAGGACCAGGATCAGTGAAATCAGGGTGACACAGTATAGGCAAAGTTAGGAAAGATAATGGAGGCAAGAGAGCAGGAGGTCAGATCAGAGGCTGGACGGTCTGCAGGGAGGAGGCATCTGAAAAGGGCGGGCAAGGGATTCGGGGTCAGGAAGGACAAATAGAGGAGGGCACCTGATCCAGGGCAGTATCTAAGAGAGGATCAAGTACCATGGGAAAAGCAGGAACAAGTGACTGCCACAGAAAAGTAAGGAAAAGCAGGGATAGAGTCGGAAGGTGAGGAAGAGAGTGATGCTTTCTTACCCGCCGGAGAGGAGCCAGGCATACATTCCTGAAGTAGAGACAGGCGTACCCTCAGCATTGTACCGGGCGACCGCCTCGACAGTTTCAATAGAAGAAGAACGGGAACGGTCAACATGAAGAAAGCTGGGAGGAGGATGGGCAATAGCCTGAAATGGCACTAGAAAGGAGACGAGAGAGATACCAAATAATATACACATGGAAAATACTGGAGGGACAGGTCCCAAATCTGCACAGTAAAATAACAACGTTGTGGAGTGAACGACATGGAAGAAAATGCAGAATAGAACCAGTGAAGAGCAGAGGTGCCATAGGCACAATCAGAGAACACTGTATGAACATCAGAGGTCCACGGTTGTTCAACGTCCTACCAGCGAGCATCAGAAATATTACAGGAACAACCGTGGACATCTTCAAGAGGAAACTAGATTGTTTCCTTCAAGGAGTGCCGGACCAACCGGGCTGTGGTGGGTATGTTGGCCTGCGGGCCGCTCCAAGCAACAGCCTGGTGGACCAAACTCTCACAAGACAAGTCTGGCCTCAGGCCGGGCTTGGGGAGTAGAAGAACTCCCAGAACCCCATCAACCAGGTATAAACCAGGCAGGTAGTGAGGAGGGCCAAGAGGTTAGGGCTGAGAAGGAGTGGGGCGGGAAAGGAAAGTCAGCACAGGAGACAAGGAAGACCGGGAAGGAAGGAAACGCCATACGGAGAAGCAGGAGGAAGACCCTTTGGCCCAGAACACAATGGAGCAGACGAGGTGGGTGGTGGTGTTGGGGGTCCAAGGCCTCAAAACGGTTGCGAAACTGAGAAAGCGGGAGAAGGCGAGAAGTGAAACGCAACACATGAGCATAGGACATGCCTGAGAGAGAGGGAAGACAGTGAACCTCAGGAAAAGACAAATGATTATGATGTTTAAAATTTAGGATGGATTCCTCAAATTTGTACTGCAAACATACATGGGAGAGGGTAAGGTTGGGCGTCACTGTAATTGATGCAGAGAGATTGGGAAGAAGAGCACCCCGTCTTAGAATATGTCGAGGTTCCACACAAAATGCGCACACACACCTCACTTGTGCACCTGAAGGAACCATGCCATAATTTCTAGCACCTGCTGCAGAGGCGAGGAGAGGGTATGTATTCCTGAACGGAGCATCTGTCACCAGCAAGAATGACGGAAGATGGAAAGGACCCACTATCAAACTTGACCTTCACAACGCAAAGAGGTTGGCGATGACCACGAGGGGGTTGACTGAAGGTATTTATCTGGAGAATAGCTTTAGCTTTGATGTCCAAAGGGTTTGGAAAGGATGGAGGAGGTAGAGGAATGGACAGGTGAAATTCTGGGAGAGGATGTGAGTATAGGAGGAGGAGGAGGATTGAAAGTTCGGTGGCCTGTCCACCATAGGTTGGCGTATGTGTGTCGTTTGCTTGGGCATGTGGTATGTTGGGTTGTCAGTAGATTAGCTGGGTGTTTAGTGTGTGTCCTAGCTGGTGTCAGGAAACCCTAAAGGCGTTGGAGTTGGTCGCAGGAGAATAATCTTGGTAACATCAGGGTGGTAACTCTTCTTGTAGCACAAAAAAGTATATTTTTTATTTATCGAGTGTAAATCGGGTCCGGGATGGTCCACTCATCTGGGAGATCACTTAATGTTTGTGGTCTCTGGGAAAGCCTGATCATGGGTGTGTCTGATCACTTTTTGTTGGAGTGATTCTTCTGGTTCTATGTGGTGGTTCGTGTATCTCATTGTCACTGGTTGTGTTTACTGCTTCGTGGGGTTCTTCGGGATCTGGGACGCACATGTGCTTCATGCGTTACAGCTGCCTTCTGGCGAAGTAGCTAAGCCTGGTGTTCATTGGCATCATATTTAGTCTCATGGATCTGGTGTGTTCTTACCCTGTCTGCCAGCGACAGGCCTGCCGCGAAGCGAAGTGCTTTGTTTTGGACCCGTTGGATCTTCAGTAGGTTGGTTATGTTGGCGAGGTTTAAAGGGATGTAAGGATGCTCAAGGCTAGGCCTTGTATTCATTCTGTACAGGTGGATCTTGACGTGGGATGGGGCATGCCTGAAGTGGAATAGCCTGTCTGGAGCAGCAAGCGTTTGAAGAATCATGATCATAGAAAAGCACGGAGGATAGATTCGCGTTGGGCCCCAAAGATATACTGAATATCCTCGTGGTAGTCTTTCAGTTCCCTTTCACCAGTTGCAACAGTGAGAGAGAAGAACTGTGCCAATGCTGGCATTCAACGAGGCATTTTTTGGAGATCCGAACAGGGAGGGGGGGGTGTCTCCCAAATGCTTGCAGAGAAGGGGCTGCAACAACACTGGTACCAGTACAGGTGGGTTAAAGGTGATGAACGTATCCACCGAATCAACAAGGTACTTTTGAAGGAATAAAATCAGGACAAGTAGAGTCAATAGAACTAAGATAAAAATACTTAGTCCATTTAGCAGGACCAAACAAAGCCTGGAAAGGAGATTGGGAGGGAATCATTGCAAGTGTGGAGGTGACGGTGCCAAGCACCCCTGGTAAGAGGGGGGTAAAAGGCGCAGTGGTAACAACGAGAGACGGAGCCACACCAGGTGAGGTGGTCACCACTGGGGGCTTGTGTCTCAACCCTATCAAAGAGGTGGGAGGGAGAGCAGAGTCAGTCAGTCGGAAGACTCAGAAGTAGCATGGTCAGGGCCCAATGTAGTGGGGGCTACAAGAGCTCGGCCTTCCTACACAGCCCGACTCTGGAGCCTGGTTGCCTACCCCACGGGTCAGAAGTTAGGAGGGGTCAGAAAAAGGCATAAAAACGATAAGAAAAAATTAACTACGAATAAGCCTCCATATCCACCATGGAGCAACAATTAGAGGGATAAGGCACTCGACAAGAAGGGGCTCCCCGGGGGTGCATCATGTGTATGTGCCCTGCAATCGCCAACTTTAGAACCGTCAGTCTGTCGAGATCAGGCTTAACGCACACAGGCAAAGATTGACAATAAAAGCGTCCCCTCGCTTGACAACGTCGGTAACCAAAGTTTTGCGGGTGAGAGGATATGCCTCCCCAAATACATGACGTCTAAACAGAACAACACGTCTGAAAGAATAATCAAGAATGGTAAAAAGTCGGCAGGAAATATGTTGAATGTTAACAAATCTGATCCCTGAGATGCATATTGAGAAGGGAATTTTAATAAAGATTTTGGGGGGTGGGAATCCTTGGGTTTTTCATTAATTTCACATAAACGCTTCCGTTCTGAAGAATATCATAGAACCATAGACAATGCTGCTGACATGACAGCATTGCATAACGATTCCAGTCTGCATTTATCTGTTGTCTACGAAGATAAAGCCAAACTAACTGAATTCCTTCAACAGGAACTTTATTTTTTTACTTATCCAATCATCTCGTAAAGTTTTGGGACATCGGATTTTCTATCTTCAGTTTGTTAATATTGCTCCAAATAAATAAAGATTAATGAAAACTTTTGTCCACATTTAATGTTTTCAGACTATATTATTGCTTTACTCTTTTGTATTAACCTCAAAATATTTTAATATTGCACTACAAATAATTTTTTTATAATGTTGCGTTCATTGAAAGAGCAGCTTATAGGCACCTGAAGTGTGAATGAAGGTATCACTCGCAGTGTTAAGAGCCTCGAGTCATGGTTGCTTAGATAATTTTTCCAGAAATTTATTTCATTAATATTTAGCTTTTAAAATAATAATTTGAAAACAATAGAACCCATGCCACCAGGGATTTAAGGGCCCCTTGTTGACCAGACCACACACTGGAAGGTGAAGAGACGACGACGTTTCAGTCCGTCCTGGACCATCCTAAAGTCGATTGTCTTGGACCATTCTCACAAGTAAGTAAGTAATTATCAAAAGAAGGCACCAAACCGGGAAGGCTATGTAGCACCATCAAATGTGCAGAATAATCGGAGGGCGCTAAATATCATCAAGGATGCCAATACGGGAACAAAAACGCATAAGGCGAACGATATCAAAAGTATCCGAGTCACCAAGAATTCTATTGAGGGACAGGTGACCGCGAGGGGCGGTCGGAAAGCAAGACACACGCTCGTCCTGGAAGTCAGGACATTCAAGAAGGACATGCACGACCGTAAGAGGGACAATGCAACTAGGACAATAAGGAGCAGGGCGGCGCTCCATCAAGTGACCATGGGTTAAGCGAGTATGGCCAATACGCAACCTCGCCAGAGCCGTTTCCCAACGCCGGCTACGGTGGTAGGAGGATGGCCACGAGGAAACACAACATTAAAGAGTACATAGTTTGTTACCAGTAACAGACGACCAAGAAGCCTGCCAACGGGTAAGGACGGAGGAATGGATAACCGGGTAAAAGTCGGAATATGGAATACCTTTACGAGAGATGGGACAAGAGCGGACAGCTTCCTTGGCGGCAGCATCCGCACGCTCATTTAAAGACACACCAATATGGCTGGGAACCCAACAAAACTCAACCGACTTAAATTTACTGTGAACAAGAAACAGCCAATGCTGGATCTCGACAACTACTGGATGAACCGGAATAAAGGACCCAAGAGCCATGAGGGCACTACGAGAGTCAACAACAACTACAAAGGAAGACTGACAACGAGAAAGCAGGAGACGAAGAGCATAGAGAATAGCATAAAGCTCTGCTGTAAAGATGCTAGTCTCCGGAGGTAAGCGACACATATAAGTGCGATCAGGAAAAACAACAGAGTAGCCAACACCATCCGCAGACTTAGACCCATCGGTGAAGACAGAAACGGAGCGGGAGTGAGAAGAAAAGTGCTCGAGGAAAAGGCGTTTTAGAACCGTAGGAGGGGCAAAAGCTTTAGTGATACGGGTCAAGGACGTACAAAACAACGGAAGAGGGACTCTCCACGGGGGCAAAGAAGGAACAGCACGAGGAGAAACATCAGAAATACGAACGGAAAGAGAATCCTGCAGGCGAGATAACCGGACAGAAAGAGGGAGGTGGTGAAGAGGAACAGGAACCGCAGGAGGGGTAAAAGTTAAAGCACGACAGAGGCGAGAGGAAGGATGTTGCCAGGACCGCGCAAGATAGCGAAGACAGTAGCGATCACGGCGGTCCTGGAGAGACAGGAAGCCAGTGTCAACATACAAGCTAAGGATGGGAGTCGAACGAAAGGCACCAGAACTGAGGCGCAACCCAGTATGGTGCAAAGCATCAAGACGGCGAAGAGTAGAAGGAGAAGCAAACGAGTAAGCAGGGCAACCATAATCGAGCTTAGACAGGATGAGAGAGGAATGTAAAGCAAGGAGAGTGCGCCTATCCGCCCCCCAAGAAGTATGGGACAAGACCCGAAGGAGGGTAAGGGCCTTAGAGCACTCAACACTGAGGTAAGAGATATGGGGAGACCAAGACAAACGAGTGTCAAGGAATAACCCCAAAAGCTTCGCGGAATCTTTGTATTCAAGGGGATGACCATAAAGGGACAAAGAGGGACGAAGAACGACCCGTTTCCGCATAAAAGTCATGGCACAAGTCTTAGAAGTAGAGAACTTGAAGCCATGATCGGTGGCCCAAGAGGACACGGCATCAATAGCAAGTTGAAGCCGACGCTGAAGGAGAGGCGAATCATCACCCTGACAGCAAAGGGTAAGATCATCGACATAGAGAGCGGAGAAGACACCAGAAGGAAGAGAGGAAAGAAGACCATTGAGGGCAACCAGAAAAAGAGTAGTGCTCAGAACACTACCCTGGGGCACACCTTCGTATTGCTGAAAAGAGGCAGAGAGAGCGGTACCAAGGCGCACCCGAAAGGAACGACGAGAGAGGAAGCTGCGGAGAAAGAGGGAGATGACCACGAAGGCCAAAAGAATGAAGTTGAGATAGAATATGATATCGCCAAGTGGTGTCGTAAGCCTTTTCCAGGTCAAAAAGGACGGCAACAACGGAGGTCTTCGCAGCAAAAGCAGTACGAATATAGACCTCCAAGTTCACCAGGACATCTGTCGTGCTGTGGCACTTGCGGAAACCAAATTGAGAAGGGGAGAGGAGGTGATGATGTTCCAGGAACCACATCAGACGAACGTTAACCATACGTTCAAAGAGTTTGCAGACACAACTTGTGAGAGCAATAGGGCGAAAGTCCTTAGGGGAAGTACCCAGAGACCCCGGTTTGCGAACAGGGAGGACAACGGCATCGAGCCAGTCCTCAGGGACTGACGACGACAACCAGATCCGATTATACAGACTCAGTAAATACTGAGTCGTGCACGGAGGGAGATAGCGAAGCATCTCATAATGAATACCATCGGAGCCCGCCGCCGTAGAACCACAGAGGGCCAGGGCAGAACGAAGTTCAGAGAGAGAGAAGGGATCATTATAGGGAAGCTGAAGATGAGTGCAGAAATCTAAAGGACGAGAGTCAAGGACAGGTTTACGAAGAAGGAAAGATTGGGGAAGATGAAGACCAGAGCTAACAGAAGAAAAGTGGGAACCCAGTTCGGAAGCGACCTGCAACGGGTCCGCCACAAGAGTATCATGGAGGTGAAGGACCGGTGAAACATCGGGAACGAACTTACCCGCTATCTTGCGGATACGCTTCCAGATCTGGGTCAGAGGGGTTTCGGACGTAATTGTTGAGACATAAGATGCCCAACATTCACGTTTAGCCGTACGGATGGCCCTACGGGCCACCGCACTCGCTTTCCGAAAGAAAAGAAAAGAATCGGTCATCTGCCTACGGCGGTGCCTCTTCCAGGCTGCACGCTTACAGCGGACAGCCCGAGCACAGTCCGCATTCCACCAGGGAACGCACTTCCGTGGACCCCGAGAGGAAGAGCGAGGAATAGAGCGGAGGGCAGCGTTGAAGACAGTGTCATGAAAAAGGAGGAGAGCGCGAGGGAGAGGTCAGAGAGAGCAGCACTGAGGGTAAATAGGGTCCAGTCCGCCTTAGCAAACTGCCACCTAGGGAAAGAGAGGAAAGGGCGAAAAGAGAAAAAGGAAACAAGGATGGGGAAATGATCACTTCCATGGAGGTCATCAAGAACCTGCCACGTGAAATCTAAGTAAAGAGAAGAAGAGCAGAGAGAAAGATCAAGAAAAGAAAGGGTGCGAGTCCGAGAGTCCAAATGAGTGGGCTCACCAGAATTTAGAAGAGACAGGGAAGAAGAGAGGAGAAACGGCTCAAGAAGGCGACCCCGGGTATTCGTCAGAACGTCACCCCAAAGAGAATGACGACAATTGAAGTCACCCAGCAGGAGCACAGGCTCCGGCAAGGAGTTTGGGAGGTGTTTCAAATCAGGAAGAGAGAGCAGGACACTCGGGGGGAGATAAATGGAACAAACTGTGTACCATTTCCCCACAAAGATACGAGCAGCAGAACAATGGAGAGGCGAAGGAAAAAGTAAAGGAACAAAGGGAACATCAGCACGAATCAAGAGAGCAGAAGAATTAGAAGCCCCAGCAATGGCTGGGGGGGGGGAGAGAAAGGAATAGCCACGAAAACGACCAGGACGAGCACCAAGCATTGGCTCCTGGAGACAGACACAAAGGGGCGAAAACCGCGAAATCAGAAGTTGGAGTTCGAGGAAATTGGCGTAATAACCTCGAACGGTCCATTGAAGAATGGACAACGACGAGAAGAGAAAGGACAAAACCAGAAAACAAGGAAGAAACCAAGGCGAAAGAGCAACAGAGCACGTTAAAGAATATCAGGGTCGGGATCAGGGTCAGCAAAGTCAGGGTTAGGGGGCATGGGTAAACTGAGCAAAGACGGAGGGAAGGAAACGGGAGAACAGATCAGAGGTGGGCGGGCGGGGTCCGGAGGAGGAGGAGGAGGGAGACAACGGAGAGGAGCAGGCAAGGACAGCAGCAGGAAGAGGGGGGGGGTAGAAAGAGGGGAGCGTACCTCAGCAAGGGCAGCAACTGAGAGGGAAGCAGGGGCTAAAGAAACCTCCATAGCAGGAACAGGGGGCGCAACCACCGAAATGGGAGGGGAAGGAGCGAGAGAGGCAGAAGTAGGGGCCGAGGAAGAAAGCGAAACCTTCTTACCCGCCGGGGAGGATGAAGGAGAGGAGCCAGGTTTACGCTTCTGACGTAAAAAGACAGGTGTTCCAGCAACCACGTACTGGGCAACGGATTATAGCATCTCAACAGGAGAAGCTGAACGAGAGCACACATGACGGCCGTTTGGAGAGCGATGGACATCAACCCGCACCGACAGGCGGCAGGGAGAGTCAAGAGACGGAGGGGAAGGATGGGAAGGAGGAACGGAGGGAAACGAGGGAGAAGACACAGGAGACACGACAGACCAGGTAGAAGGAAGGGGAACCCCGGACAGAGGACCAGGAGGAGGATCCTTCGGGAGAGAACCCAAAGGAACAGAGGAGGGGGCAGTGGGCGCATCAGGGTCCAAGGCCCGGAAACGGTTGTGAGTCTGAGGAAGGCGGGAAGGACGAGGAGAGGAAGAGCGCAACACGCTAGCATAAGAGATATTAGCATAAGGCGGGAGCCGGCGAACCTGGCGTCTCGCCTCAGGAAAAGATAAACGCTCCCGGTGCTTCAAGTTGAGGACGGCTACCTCAAGCTTGTAATGGACACGCACGGGAGAAGGCAGGATGGGCCTCACCGCAGTTGAGGCAACGAGCCTGGAGAGAAGTGCACTCCGACTTAAAGTGACCTTCGCCACCACACAAAGGACAGAGAGAGACAGTCCCGGAACAGCGGAGGGCACCATGCCCAAACCTCCAGCACTTGTTGCAGAGCCGAGGAGAAGGAATGTACTCCTGGACAGAGCACCTGGCACCAGCAAGAATGACAGAGGGTTGAAGGGTCCTACCATCAAAGGTAATCTTCACAACCCGGAGGGGTTGACGGCGACTACCACGAGGGGGACGAGTAAACGTGTCCACCTGGAGAATAGAATGGCCCTGGGCAGCGAGGATATGTCGAATATCGTCGTGGCAGTCGCGCAGGTCCCGAACACCGGTCGCAACATGGGGCGGAAGCAAAATAGTGCCAACACTGGTATTCAACTGAGCGTTCTTCGACACCCGAACAGGGGTCTCGCCAAGGCAGCCAAGCGGGAAGCAGCATCCTGAGAAGGAGCAGCAACGACACGTGTACCGAGACGAGTGGGGTTGAAAGTAATGGAGGCATCCACGGAATCAACGAGATGTCGATGGAGGGAGAAATCGTCAGGAGGCGCAGAATCAAGAGGGAGGAGATCAAAATATTTGGCCCACGAAGCGGGACCAAACAAGGCTTGATAGGTAGCAGAACTGGAAGGAATCGAGCGAGGGCGGCCGTGACGAGGACGGCGGTGAGAACTCCCAGAGAGAGAGGGGTTAAAAGGCGCAGTGGTTACAACTAGAAAAGGAGCCGCGCCAGGGGACGAGGTAGTCACCACTGGGGGCTTGGGGCTCGACCCAACCACAGAGGAGGGAGGGGAGCCAGGGGAAGGAGTCAGAGAGGCCAAAGGAGGAGCAAGGTCGGGGCCCAATGCAGCAGAGGCTACAGAGCCCGGTCTTCCAACACGGACCGACTCGGGGGCTTGGTCGCCCACCCCACGAGCCTGAAAAGGTAAACCAGAAGCAGCCGAAACAGGGGTCATCATCATTACGAAAAGAAGAATTCATTCACGAATGTGCCCCCACACCCACCATGGAGCCACAATTAGAGGCAGGACACCCAACAAGAAGCTATCGCCGATCTTGCCGGGGCCCCCCAGGGGTGCGTCGTGAGTATACGCCCCACAAACGCCACCTTAAGAAACCGACAGTCCGTCGAGATCGGGTTCAGTGACGAAAGGGGGATTGACAATAAAAGGTTCCCCTCGCTCTCGACGTCGGGTACTACAGTTCTACGGGTGCAAGAGTATGCCTCCTCAAGCACCCGGGCGTCAAAATAGAAGTAGTCCAAGGGAAGAACCAGAACGAGCAAAAGGTCGGCAGGAAACGGCAAGTAGATAGGAGAAGAGGGGGGAGAAAAACGAAACAGAAGGAAAAGGTGCCCAGCAGAATTGGAGAGGACAGCAGCAGGAGCACAAGGCTAGAAAAGGACAGAGGACTGTCCCAAGGAGCATCACACTCCGGCAGCCGCCCACTAAGCCCCCACACGGCGACAACGAGCTGAGCGGGGAGGGGGACCATTCTCACAATCTACTTCAGAATGGTCCAGGACGGACCGAAACGTCGTCGTGCCTTCACCTTCTAATGTGTGGTCTGATCAACATACTTTAGCCACGTTATTGTGACTCATCGCCTGCATAAGGGCCCCTTCATTCACCCCGGCATCTTAACCTGGTAGACAATGCCCGGCGTTTGAACATCAAAGTGTTCCAGAGATTAGAGGTTTATTGTATTTTGGCGAGGAGATCAAGGCCATTAACTTTTTAAAAGAAACTTTTCCAACCATAACTAATGAAATATGACTTAATTAACCCACCCGGCAAAGATGGACACCGTTCTAGACTTTCTCTGCCCCCAATGTTTGTGTCCTGTTTGACTCCAGACTTCCAGCTTATGCTAGCTTTTCAGAAGATTCTGCCCGAAACGCTGTGCGTACTAGTGGCTTTACAAGAATGAAAACAACACATGCTATGTACTCTCATAAACCCAATGTAACATCTTGTATATAAATAAATAAAATCAAATAAACTAATAAACTTCTTGTACATATATAAAAATAAATTAGATGATCAGTGTTCAACCATGCAGTTCAAGCGTACCTTTGACTAAGGAAAAGAAGGTAATGACTCAACTTTATAAATCTCAAGTGCACCCCCACTTAGATTACTGTATCCAACCATGGCGATCTCATTTACAGATGGACATAACTGCTCTGGAGAAGGATCAATACCGGGCACCAATAGTCATTCCAGAGCCAAGCCATCTCTCATTTTCAAGAACGCTTGAAGGCCACAAGGCTAAGAACACTGCAAACCAGGCCCGATCTTACTGAAACTTAAAATACTGAACATGTTATAGAATGTTGATCCGGATATTTTCTTTAGAAGGTCAGATTTAATAAACAAGGAGAAACATTTTCAAGCTCATGCCACAATGTAGGACTGAGAACAGGAGATGCTTTTTCACCCAAAGGCTTCTTAAGGCATGAAACCATCTACCCGCCGAAGCTGTAACTGTCAAAACTGTGCTGATTTTCAGAATATACCTGGAAAAGATCTTCAAGGCAAATGAGGGGGGGGGGACCCTTCGACAAGTCTCTGGCTTCCAGTCCGCGTCGAGCCCACTAGGGTTAGTGGTCCTTAGGTACCACTAAGTTCACACCACCACTCGAAGGTATGCCAAACAATCGCCTTTCCTGGGCAGATCAATGAAGCAAGCAAACTGTACTACCTGATCAAACCAGACTGAAATGTCGGCCTATTCCATCCCGGCCGCTATCACAATCCCACAAACCATAGGCCCCATCCCTAGCCTTCCAAGCTTCATAAAGCTTACACCTGAAGCTTCAGGTCAAGGCCAGAGGGAAGCAGCACCCGGCCTCTGCTCAAAGTGTGCCTCGCCCGCTTGGCATCAGAGGCCTGTTAGACTATACCCAGAAAACACACAACATTTGTGAACGTTTTTAAATGGTGCCACAAAGGTAATACTCTAACATTTGACATAAATACGTATTTGACGTCCTTAAAACCACTAGCTATAACTAAAACCATTCTTGAGACAGTTTTTTAAGATTTATGTAAAAATTTAAAAATACTGAATGCTATAGAATTATAATGTCTTCATGCTTTATATATAAAAAAACAATTTTCAGTCAACATTTCGTTTTTCTTGTTTACTTTATGTAAACCTATCCAATTTACGTTCTTATAACAAATATAACATTTATATGTCTTCAATATAACGTTATTTACACGACACCGTTACGTTATTATAATGTTATATTAATGTATAATTCCTGTATAAAAAACAAATACATTGAGCTTTATATTTTAAACCTAGTAAAATTGTCGTAAAACTTGTAATAAGACAGTAAGCATGCTTTATTTATGAAAATATATAAACAAATCAACAAAAACAAACCACATGTCACCTAGCTATAATTCTTTGTCTTTCTAGAGAATGTAACTTAAGCTTTGACAATCTTTCTTCATATGACAGGTTTCTAATTTGGGGTATTAACTTTGTTATCCTCCACTGGACGCATTCTAGTAAATTTATATCCATGCTGTGGATATACTGTGACCAAAAGTGAAAGTGCATATATATCTTAATGCATGCAGAGCCTACCCAGAGCAAGATATATCTGAACAATAATTAACCGGTATCTTAATTATTACTAATGTTTCAATACATAAATCCCAGTGTTCTGTTTGCCTTATTACGAACATTTATTCATTGATTTTTTGTTTTAAATTCTTACTAATCATAACTCTCAGATCCCTTTCATAATTCGACTTCACAATCTCAGCACCATGCATGCATCTAACTTATATCTTGTAACTATCGTTATTACCTATCCTCTAAACCTTACATTTGTCAGAATTAAACGGCATCGCCAATCTTTTGACCATATTTCAGTACCCAATTTAGATTGTTCGATCGATCAATTTAGATCCTCTTGTATCATGTATCATCATACATCATGATATAATGATACACACTACTTGTTATGCTAACATGCAGAACACACTTAACTCTGTATTAGTCTCATGTCAGGACTTAGGTTTAGTCATATCTCAGCAGAGGAAACAGATACTAAACGGGTGTCCACCCAGGCAGGGGAGGAGCTGTTCACAAGATGCAACTGTATGATGGCTCCCAGCTTGACTATTAACAGATTCAAATACCTATGCCTTGTATTGACCTGTTGTATTCAGACTCTGTCGTCAGTATAAAGAAAGGCTCCATAAGCCCTCTTGGAGATGTTGCAGGTTATCACTCAGGCTATGGTGCCAATGTCACAATTGTCAAAATGATGTACCTTGCATACATCAAATCTTTAGTGGATTATGCTGCACCTCTGCTTGCCTTGATGACTGAAAGAAAGCTTAAAGGGCTTGAAAACTTGCAGAACGAAGCCTTAAAGATAATCCTTTGATGCCCCTCGTACCACAGAAATACTTAACATGAGGAAGGAACTTAATATTCCGAGCGTTGTTTATCGTGTTACTGAAATTAACTGTCAAATTGGTATAAAAATGCTAAGACTAGCTCATGCTAACTCTGTCACAGAAGCCCTTTCCATTTTGTCTTTATTGAAAGTCAACATTGTTTCAAATGCGTAACTAAATCTGTAACTGAACTCAAAGTATCAGATTTATATTTTGTATCAAGAAAGACAACAGCACTACTTTCCTGCACTGTGGGAAATTACACCCTTTCCAATTTTAATCCCTCCCTTACCACCCAAGAAGCAAATTAGAGATCAGCCCAAGCTTCAGATATTATGTACCCTACTCTGCTCTCCTCTCACTATTATGCACTTATCTATCCCTATCTTACTTATGGTATCTGTGCTTGGGGTTCAACCTCTGCAAACTACCTCAAGCCCCTCATCATCCAGCAGAAATCTGCTATCAGGATAATAAACTCTGCTTTCAGACAACACACAGCTCCACTGTTTAAATCCCTAAACATGCTAAACATAAATTCATTCCATACATTCTTGTGCTAATTACATTTATAAAACCTTTTTTTTAAGTGGAAGCCCTGTTCTGAAACTCTTCCTGGACAGATGTAATAGAACACAATCACCACACCAGACATAAATATCTCTGATATCCTCAGAGTGAAACAATCTGTGTAAACACTCAGAGTGAAACAATCTGTGTAAACACTCACTGCAAATAAAGGGACCTAGTCTATGGAACTCACTCGCTAATGAACTGAAAAGCTGTCCAACTTTTGCCTTACTCAAAAATAAAACCAAAAAGTACCTAATTTCATATTCATAGGCTTCTACTTAGAGCTATCTTCACACTGTTTCTAGTGCTACCCAGTCCACCATTCTTTGTACCTAAGCCATATATTTTTCACCATTGTAATCTTAGATCTAAGATTACAATGGTGAAAAATATATGGCTTAGGTAGTGCATATTCTACTGAGTGCATTTATTGAGTGCATATTCTACTGCATTACTCCTTGTAATTGAATAAGAAATTGAAATAAGTTTATTGAGGTAAAATACACACAAAGGGATGAGGTAGCTCAAGCTATTCTCACCCCATTACTCCTTGTAATGATCCTCATATTGTGCTTCAGTAATCCAATGTATAACCCTGAGATGTTTTCCTAATTTTACTTAGGATTCCTTGTTCATTATTGTGTATTGTTCTGACCTGCTTTTGTGTCGAAAATTCTTGCATTGTACCTGTAAAAATTTGACAATTTTACTTTAATTATCCTACTAAAAATCATCTGTACTTGTAAAGTAAAACTGTAATGTACCTGTTAAACACTTTTTATCAATTTTACTCCTATTTCTCTAAAACTTTCTTTGTTTAATTATTTGCTCAATGGTTAGTTTAAGGACTTGCCCAAAACGCTATGCAAGCTAGTGGCTTTACAAGATTGTAATTCCAACTTAAACTATGTTCTCTCTTAACCCGCAATGTACGTTCTTGTATATATATAAATAAATAAAATTAATAAATAACGAGGGATCGAGGCATTAATGCGCAGTACGTGCTTCCCTTACCTGTGACGTCACAGCGCCATCTGACGACAGCATAAACACAGGCGGCCATTTTATGTTCCAAGATTAATTTTTTTTTTTTTAATTTTCCCCCGAGGGGCGAGTTTATTGGGCAGCGCCCAATGTGTTCGCAATAGAATGTTCTACAAGAACATGTGTATAAAATGTCACACAAGGATACGTTAGACCGGCAGCAAATAAACAACTACGTCGATCACTAGCCGTGAGCTCCAAACAGCTATGAAATGTTTCTATTCTTTTCAGGGTTGCAGTCTCCGTGGTGCAGTGGTAAGACACTCGCCTGGCGTTCTGCGAGCGCTATGTCATGGGTTCGTATCTGTGGTGTTTGTGTGTTACTGAGGAAGTCTTGGTTGTAGGGTTGATGTAAAGTCATGACTTGGTTACTGACTTTAATACTTAATATGATTACATGACTAGTAGCTACCAAGCTTGGCGGGCGTCCTGTACGCTCTCTTGTTTACCTTCCTTCTCTCCCTGGCGTCCCAGCCGCCGCACATAGAAAACGGATGGTACCATTTTCTGTGAACATGACATCCCTCCTTTTCTTTAAAAAGAATGAATACAGGATGTCTACCATGCTTGTAGCACAAAGCAAAGTTATTGACACAAAGTAAGTTATTACCATATCAAGAGATACTGCATACATTTAACATTAATTAAGCACACAAAGAATTTAAACAACTTAATCTTTTCCACAAAGGATTTCAATGTTAAAAATACATATGCAATGTTAAACATGAAAGAAACTGTAATACAAAGTTACAAAATATTGAATGAGATATCTGCATTATTCAAACAATATTAAATTTAGTTTAGCACAATAAGTAAATACTTTTCATTACATAGGAACACAATTAATCATCAAATCGTGTAGGGCGTTTAACATGACGTTTAGGACGAGAGTCCTTAAATGCAATAACATCCCTTGATGAATTGTTTGTCGGGTTATAACTATTTTTTTCTTTTTCTTTTGCACGACTTTGCACTTCATCATTTTCTACACTAGTTGGAATCACTTTGAAATAAGCCATATTACGTGTTATACTATGATCTCTATTACTAGCTGTTACCATAGTTCCTTTTACACTAATCACTTTATATGGTTTTGTATCATACGGCATATCTAACTTTCCCTCTTTTTTCTTTTTAACGAGAAGTGTCACCAACCTTTATGAACTGTTCCTTTGCATGTTGATCATGAGCAATTTTCATTTTGCCCTTGGCTAGTGCATCCTTCTGAGCGAGACGTTTATCCGTTACCTTGGCTGGCATGACGGGTAGTGCGATTCTCATAGGACGTCCAAATAAAAGTTCGCCAGGCGACTTGCCCAGTGTTCCATGTGGTGTTGCACGGTAGTTCCTGAGAAAAGCATACATAGCTTGTTTCCAGGATCATCCTTCGGCATGAGCACAGCGTACCGCTTTCATGAGAGGTTGCATGAATCTCTCAACTTCTCCATTTGCTTGAGGATGTAGTGGCATCACACGGCGGTGTTTGAATCCAATATGCTCAGAAAAGTTGACGAAGTCTTGTCCATTGAATGGCGGTCCATTGTCTGTCTTGACAACTTCAGGAATGCCAAAGTTTGAAAAGATCTTGTCGAGTTTCGGGATGACAGCCTTTGCAGATGTGGAAGTGATGATTTCTACTTCTGGATAACGTGAGTGATCATCAATGACTACCATCAAGTACTCTCCAGTTGGTAGTGGTCCACAGAAGTCCATCGATACTTCCGTCCATGGTGCAGCAGGTAGTGGTGAAGGTTGTAGAGGTGTTGGTCTTGAAGTATCCACTGCAGCTTGGCAAGGGACACAGGCATCATGCATATCCTTTGCTTGACGATCAATGCCAGGAAACCACACCTTTTCTCGTAGCAGCTGTTTCGTCCTAACAAGACCTTGGTGTCCTTGATGTGCAAGCTTCAGAGCACGTTGCTGGAGAACAGCTGG
Organism: Procambarus clarkii; assembly: GCF_040958095.1. Lineage (NCBI taxonomy): Eukaryota > Metazoa > Arthropoda > Malacostraca > Decapoda > Cambaridae > Procambarus > Procambarus clarkii. The sequence goes on along the minus strand of NC_091234.1, from coordinate 23,615,036 downwards.
AATCACGATACGAGTACCTCGCAGCACAGTGTCGCGTTGTTGCGTAACACTTAATTCTGTCTGGATGCGTTCAAGTGCTTTGAATGCATCTTGGTCAACTCCTGAGGGTGGGATGCGTGGAAACTTTTTCTTAGTCAATGCATCCACTGTTGCTTGCAGAGTTGGGTCCTCTAGGGTTGCAGTACGGATTTCATCAAGAGTAAGAGCCTTAGGGACTGCATCACAGGTTACAGAGTGTACATATTCCTCGGCAACTTGCTGATGCTTGGTGATGGTGAAACTGTTTGCAGGATGTCGACTGATGTAATCAGCGGGATTGCCTGCACCCGGCTTGTATTTCACCGTAAAGTTGTATGGTTGCAGACGAAGAGCCCATCTCTCAATGCGAGCTGGTGGTTTGGACTTTGGATTATTGAAGATGGTCTCCAACGGTTTGTGGTCAGTGACCATCGTGGTGAAGGGCGCACCAAGCAGATACACATTGAAGTGTTCACAGCCCCATACAAGAGCAAGAGCTTCCTTCTCTGTCTGACTGTATCGTTGCTCAACATCTGTGAGAGAACGGCTGGCGTAGGCAATTACTACTCTGGAATCTGGTTGACCAGGTTTGTGTTGGGCTAAAACAGCACCTAATCCAACAGGACTAGCATCCACCGTTAACTCAGTGTCCATTGATGGATCAAAGTATGCAGCAGTCGCATTCTCTACTAGTGCATCTTTCACAGCATCAAATGCATTTTGCTCGATATCGCTCCAGTACCATGATGCATTTTTCTTCAGGAGCTCACGTAGAGGCTTTGTAATGGTAGCAAAATCTGGAATGAAGCGAGAACAGTAGTTTGCCATTCCCAGAAAACTATGTACTTCAGTGGACGTTGAAGGAGGTGCAGCATTCTTGATATCTGCAACTTTCTTAGGATCTGGAGACAGACCTTTGTCACTAAGTACATGTCCAAAGAATTCAATTTTATGTTGATTGAACTCACACTTTGCTCGGCTTAGCGTCAAATTCTTTTCTCGTAAGCGTTGCAATGTTGCACGAAGAGCTTTGTCGTGTTCAGCTTGGGTACGGCCATAAACAATGATGTCATCAGACATGTTGTCAGCATTAGGTATATCTTGCAATACCTGGCTGATGATGTGCTGGAATACCTCGGCAGCACTGTTAATACCAAAACTCAGGCGCTTGTACCTATACAGACCTCGATGTGTCGTAAACGTTGTGATGAATCGACTCTCATCATCAAGTTCAAGCTGATGATAGCCCTTGTTTAAATCTAACTTGCTGAATATAGTTGCACCATTCAAGCGGTAGATCATATCATCTACAGTCGGTGTAGGATGGCGTTCACGCATTATTGCCTTGTTGGGAACACGCATGTCCACACAAATGCGTATCTCATCTGGATTCTTCGGCTTTGGTGGAGTGACAATTGGGCTTACCCATGGTGTTGGGCCTGTTACTGGTTCAATGATATCTAGTTCTATCAGCCTATCCAGTTCAGCATCGACTTTCTTGCGAGTATGGAATGGTTGTCGGCGATGTGATTGGGCAACTGGAATTACATCTGGGTTGATATGCAGATGTACTTTGCTATCAGTATAACAACCTATGGATTTAAATCGATCAGAAAATTCAGCAACAATACCATCAACATTGTTTGCAGATTCCACTGCTACAGCATTAGAAAGCTGAAGTAGCCCCAATTTGGTTGAAGTCTTGTAACTGAGTAAAGACTCCTTTGCATTCCTAACAACATGGAATGTAGTAATGAGCATTGCATTCTTTGACTTAATCTCTGCAGTGAAAGTTCCAATCACTGGCAAGGCTAACTTCGAAGCATAGGCAGTGGCTTTACCATTGTATTTTTCTAGCTTTGTGAACTGTTTTCTAAATTTTTCATAGTGGCACTCAGCCATGGTGTCAATGTTTGATCCAGTGTCAATAAGAACTTTGAGACAAATACCAGCAATATATACACGTGTCTCTGGGTTGTTTGGAAGATCATTCCATTCTGTGATTGCTTGTACTCCATACGTATAATCACATTCACTGTCATCTGAGACTGGTTGTAATGAAATGTTGTCTTGTATATTATTAACATTCTGGATATGAGGTGCAATATTGTGTTTACCACCTCGACCCCTATGACCTGATCCTCGTACAGTGCTTTTATTCATTGACTGTGGTTTCTTTAGTGCAGAACGACACATAGCACCAAAATGACCTAGTTTTCTACACTCATAGCACTTCTTACCTTGAGCAGGACAAACATTATCTTGGTGTGGGTAGTCTCCTCCACAATTGTAACATTTATTGTTGACACCCTCTGATGTGGGTCGTTGTGACTGCTTGAGCCTTGTTCCTTGACCCCAGTTGTGACGTGGTTCTCGGCTAAATTTACTGTTAGGTTTGCCATGATATCTTCTTTGATTACGATGTCCTCCCTGAACTTTACATACCTCATCACTGTTAGTAACAGTGGCAGCACCGTTATTGGCACTGCACTCCATGACACGAGCATCACGTGCAGCATCTTCCATTCGACGAGCAATATCCAGTATCTTGGTAAGAGAACTTTCATCATCAACAAGTTCTAGAGCTCTTCGACGGAGACGTGTAGATGTGCATGTTTCAATTATTTGCTGTTTGATTTCTTTGTCAACATCAGCAAACTCACAATGGGCTGCTAAACCCTGCAGACGTGTGTGGTATTGATCCACAGTTTCATTAGAGAGTTGTTTTGCTCTCCTGAAATGCATAATTTCCATAGCAGTATTTTGCCTTGGTTTGAAATGCTCTGTTAGTTTGGCTTTGGCAGTGTCATAATCTTTGGCACCACCAGTGTCTTTCAGTGTGTCAAAGATGTCACAAACTCTATCACCTGCATAATGAAGTAGAAAGGCACGCTTTCTTTCAGCACTTTTGATGTCAGAAACTATCAACAAATTTTCAAACTTTTTAAGCCATTTGACCCACCTCTGTGACAGGTTTGTCTGGTCACAGTCAGGATCAAATGCAGGAAACTGAGGTATATTTGCCATTTTTACTGAATAAATGTAACTTATCACTTAAATGTTCCTCAGAATATTAAACACTTACTGCACTGTATATGTTAGTCAAGAATTCACTGTAATTACTTTAATTTTGCAAAGCACACAAGCATTTTAATGCAAAAGTTCACAACAGTGCACAATATAGCAGCAACTGACTTCTTACCTAGCCCTTGTGTACATGTGTTGTTCCTACTCACAGCAGCAGCACAGCAGTTGGTACAGCAGTTGGTACAGCAGTCAGTTCAGTGTGATGAATTTTGTAGCACGAAGCGTCGTTTCGTAACCAAAACATCAGGTTTTGTACACATCAAAACGTCGTTTCGTACACAACGTCGGCAGATTCCTCAGTACACAGTTTCTTCAGCACAGCTTGGGTAGCACACAGCATTAGTTAGCACACAGCATCGTTTAGCACACAGCATTGGTTAGCACACAGCATCGGTTAGCATACAGCATCGGGTATGGCGCTCACAGCTTCTCTTCCTCCTCCAGGCAGCATGCTTCTCTCTTGTGTTTGAAACTGAACAAATACCTGCGTTCACAGTTCATCCTCGTCGCCAATGTGGTGTTTGTGTGTTACTGAGGAAGTCTTGGTTGTAGGGTTGATGAAAAGTCATGACTTGGTTACTGACTTTAATACTTAATATGATTACATGACTAGTAGCTACCAAGCTTGGCGGGCGTCCTGTACGCTCTCTTGTTTACCTTCTTTCTCTCTGGCGTCCCAGCCGCCGCACATAGAAAACGGATGGTACCATTTTCTGTGAACATGACAGAGCCCAGATGCTTGAGGCTGGAGGCCAGATGCTTGAGACTGGAGCCCAGATACTTGAGGCTGGAGGCCAGATGCTTGAGACTGGAGGCCAGGTGCTTGAGGCTGGAGGCCAGATGCTTGAGGCTGGAGGCCAGATGCTTGAGGCTGGAGGCCAGATGCTTGAGGCTGGAGGCCAGATGCTTGAGGCTGGAGGCCAGATGCTTGAGGCTGGAGGCCAGATGCTTGAGACTGGAGGCCAGATGCTTGAGGCTGGAGGCCAGATGCTTGAGGCTGGAGGCCAGATGCTTGAGGCTGGAGGCCAGATGCTTGAGGCTGGAGGCCAGATGCTTGAGGCTGGAGGCCAGATGCTTGAGGCTCGAGGCCAGATGCTTGAGACTGGAGGCCAGATGCTTGAGGCTGGAGGCCAGATGCTTGAGGCTGGAGGCCAGATGCTTGAGGCTGGAGGCCAGATGCTTGAGGCTGGAGGCCAGATGCTTGAGGCTGGAGGCCAGATGCTTGAGGCTGGAGGCCAGATGCTTGAGGCCAGATGCTGGAGGCCAGATGCTTGAGACTGGAGGCCAGATGCTTGAGGCTAGAGGCCAGATGCTTGAGGCTAGAGGCTGGAGGCCAGATGCTTGAGGCTGGAGGCCAGATGCTTGAGGCTGGAGGCCAGATGCTTGAGGCTGGAGGCCAGATGCTTGAGGCTAGAGGCCAGATGCTTGAGGCTGGAGGCCAGATGCTTGAGGCTGGAGGCCAGATGCTTGAGGCTGGAGGCCAGATGCTTGAGGCTGGAGGCCAGATGCTTGAGGCTGGAGGCCAGATGCTTGAGGCTGGAGGCCAGATGCTTGAGGCTGGAGGCCAGATGCTTGAGGCTGGAGGCCAGATGCTTGAGGCTGGAGGCCAGATGCTTGAGGCTGGAGGCCAGATGCTTGAGGCTGGAGGCCAGATGCTTGAGGCTGGAGGCCAGATGCTTGAGGCTGGAGGCCAGATGCTTGAGGCTGGAGGCCAGATGCTTGAGGCTGGAGGCCAGATGCTTGAGGCTGGAGGCCAGATGCTTGAGGCTGGAGGCCAGATGCTTGAGGCTGGAGGCCAGATGCTTGAGGCTGGAGGCCAGATGCTTGAGGCTGGAGGCCAGATGCTTGAGGCTGGAGGCCAGAAGCTTGAGACTGGAGGCCAGATGCTTGAGGCTGGAGGCCAGATGCTTGAGGCTGGAGGCCAGATGCTTGAGGCTGGAGGCCAGATGCTTGAGGCTGGAGGCCAGATGCTTGAGGCTGGAGGCCAGATGCTTGAGGCTGGAGGCCAGATGCTTGAGGCTGGAGGCCAGATGCTTGAGGCTGGAGGCCAGATGCTTGAGGCTGGAGGCCAGATGCTTGAGGCTGGAGGCCAGATGCTTGAGGCTGGAGGCCAGAAGCTTGAGACTGGAGGCCAGATGCTTGAGGCTGGAGGCCAGATGCTTGAGGCTGGAGGCCAGATGCTTGAGGCTGGAGGCCAGATGCTTGAGGCTGGAGGCCAGATGCTTGAGGCTGGAGGCCAGATGCTTGAGGCTGGGGGCCAGATGCTTGAGGCTGGAGGCCAGATGCTTGAGGCTGGAGGCCAGATGCTTGAGGCTGGAGGCCAGATGCTTGAGGCTGGAGGCCAGATGCTTGAGGCTACTCTCCCTTAACTTTGAAGGGGAAATGGTTTGATGTTTCGGAACGTCACATGCTAGTTATGTCGGCCATAGTTAAGTACTTGAAGAAATACCATATATAGAAGGACATCCATGAGAGCCAAGTGTTAAATATTTGGCGTGTTTACCATTGAGTTTTTTCACTGCTTCGTAATAATATGTTTTCTGAGACCCACAGAGTTGTTTCAGTGCTTCATAACAATGAATTTTCTGAGAGAAATGTGGAAGTGAAGAATGGGAAAACGGGGGGAGGGGGGAGGTGGGGCCCAAGAGGAAGGGGAGAGATGCAAGTGAAGAGAACTAGTTACCTTTTAATACATATATATAAATGAATATATCTGTTCGAGGCTGGAGGACAGACATGAAAGAGAGGCAAAAGAAGGGAGTGGGTAGGTAGATGGAGTAAGTGGGTAGGGAGGGAGAAGGGAGAAAATGGGGGAGATGAGAGGGCAGAGAAGGAGACAGTCAAGGAAGAGTGGGAAGGGGTGGAAAAGGGGGTGCTGGGAAGAGAGGAGGAAGGGAGAAGTAGAGGGTGGAAGAGGGGTGAGTGATAGACAATCCCCGGCACAACCAGCTACACTTTCTAGAATACATATGTATATCTTTGCTTATAACATTGCATGTAAATTACACGAAGTCAAAAATTAAATTATTTACTTGCTCCATTTAGCATTATATTAATTTAGAACAAAAATTCCGAGAAAACAATTATGCTTTTTTGGAGTGTTTCCGCTTAAAAGTAGCAATATCGAAGTACGAGTTGGTTGCTACTGACTCATCATTGGTCGAGTACAATTATGTGTAAATTCTATATTAGGCTGTACAATAGAATACTCTAACGTGTTCCCATAACACTTAATCTCTATCCAATTACTTTGTTTCCAGTGTAATTTTTGCATAACATTTACTATTTTTTTTACATTTCTTGTTCAACAGAAAGGAAGAAAAGTGGTACCAAACTTTACTTTTGGCGACGATGGAATCGTGTTCATCTATCGTGTGGCAAACTAGGCTCCAGCCAGCAGTGGCGACCTCCACCCTGACCATCACAAATACTACTACTACTACTACTAATAATAATAATAATAATAATAATAATAATAATAATAATAATAATAGTAATAATTTATTTAGAAAAAGTACATACTAGTTGCAGAGTTACAGTACAAACATTCTGTTTGATTTAAAGATAGAGGTAGTACATACAGTACCTAAAGCCACTAGTACTCATAGCGTTTCAAACACACAAAGATGTGCTCTCGTCAACCATCACCAAAATAACAAACAAAACAAGTATCTACAGTTACCGTTTACACTAAAACTCATATATTGCGTCCAGATTACAACAGAAGGAATCCACCGAGCATAACCCTGCTATACTGTTCGGTAGACTTTCTAAATCAAGACTTTTCAAAATTATAACCAATTGCTCCGTATTCTGGTTATTCTTTAAATGATTTTGATTATTAATATCACCTTTTGCAGCTCATAAACCTTTTGAAGTCTTCATTGTGCCATTCCCAGACGTTCTTTCTAATGAATGTAAATTAAGTTCCATGTTCTTTATTAATTTAGAAGGTTTCATGTGCCTAGCGTCATCTTTTTCATCTTAGAATCTTTTTCCATCTTAGTATCTTTTCCATCTGTCCTTTGATTGAAATTTTGTCCATCCAATACCATGATGCCCAAAACTGATCTGCATAATCCAAATCGTGCCCAACATGGGTGAGATTAATCTAAAGAATAACACATGAGGAATTATTACTTAGAATTCTAAATATGAATACATAATGTTTTCTTTATTTCAAGTACCACTATTCGATTAGTCTTAGATTACCATAAATCAAAGTGTCAAGCTCCCTTTTACAAAACTGACTTGTGATTTTGGCATTATTGAACTGATATATGAACTATATTTATTTCCATGGCACTCTGTATTTGTTTGCTTTAAATTGCAGTTTTAAGTTAACAATTAAAATTTATAAAATATATATTATAAATTTATGCAATTTATAGGTTGCAATTAGTGCTTGCACTAATGCAGTTATCAGTCTTTAAGCAAAAGCAGGAGCTTATTCAGGAATCTTTGAAGAACTAATTAATTTTCTAAGGAATTTAGGATATTCTATATTTTTCAATCGTCTGGAAATTTAATGATCTTGCCAGTAACTCCAATTTTTTAATCGTTTATGTTGCCAATGATAATAATAATTGATAATATAGGTGGTTGATAATAATTATCAACCACCTATCGTTGCGGGAAAAGAAATAGAACAAATATGTTTAACAAGATGAACAGATAGTAAACCCATGCTGTGGAAACCCCCATCAAACAATGATCCTCAAGATTGGTCTGCATAATATTTTTAGTTAAGGTTCAAGCAACTTCCCCACTATGGACATTTAACTAATTGGTAGATAGTTGGATTAGTGTGATCTATATCCACCATGGGAGCCGGTCGGCCGAGCGGACAGCACGCTGGACTTGTGATCCTGTGGTCCTGGGTTCGATCCCAGGCGCCGGCGAGAAACAATGGACAGAGTTTCTTTCACCCTATGCCCCTGTTACCTAGCAGTAAAATAGGTACCTGGGTGTTAGTCAGCTGTCAAGGGCTGCTTCCTGGGGGTGGAGGCCTGGTCGAGGACCGGGCCGCGGGGACACTAAAGCCCCGAAATCATCTCAAGATAACCTCAAGATTGCCAAAATTGTCAGCACATTTGCAACTCTCCATGATTCAGGCACCCTACCTGAATCAAGCAACTAGTTAATACATGATTTGGCTTATTAAGCTTTTCTCTGATCTTTTCTGAATGCTGATAAATACTTCATCTGGACCTGGAGATTTGTTAGGTTTATGCTCTTCTTTTTGGCTTTAGAGCTCCTCAGTTATGCTTAGCTTTGTCAGTTAATTTTTTTCACCGCGTCTGTAAATTTACTGACTCAGTTTTTCAATTGTAATGATTAGAATAAAATTATTTATATTAATTTTTGCCTCCATTACACCTTTTAACATCTCTTGCAATATTTTATTTGAACTATTCTTGTAGCAAAACTTCCCGATTTTTTAATTACTTAAACAGAGCTCTCATTTTCCACATTTAGAGCGTTTTATACAAGATTTATACATTTCTAATCATTATTACTTCATTTAATTAATCAAGTTTGAACGGTTAGCTCCTGAGCACTACGTATAATGCTGGTGCAAATGTTGTATGTTTCTCCTAGTAGTTAGGTTGGAATAATGTGCTGAGAGATTAAGAGTATCTTGTAGACCTCACAGAAATCCTGCCCCAGTCTCATGTAATCAGCGTTATGAAAATCTTGAGCAATACGTAATTTTCCTCATATAATGTGTCAAAACAACATCTAATCCAATTTTCATTGTGAATACTATTTCCAAATACTTCATCGTTTTAAATTTGACCTAGTCTAATCTAACTCCTAGACCTTGTCCTAGAAATTATTTTCAAGTCGGCAATTAATTCCAATTTCTCAAGAAAACCATCTGCTACAAACATGCCACCTACTATGAATACCTTATATGATTGGAATACTATCTTTGCTACTTCCTATCGCCAGAATAGGAAGTTAGTTACTATAATACTGCCGGACGTTTAACTTTCCCTACCTTGTTTCCACAAGCACTAAGACAAAAGTTGTGTTGATCCCACTTTCAGACAAAAAAATCGTCTGTTATAATAATATTTTCTCCTATTCTTTCCCATGGATAGAATCCTGGATATTTTTTCTCCCCAATATAACTTTCCTAAAATCATTCATGTTTTTCCTTCCGTTGGCGTAAATGGTGTTTACCATGTATCGGGAGGGAGTTGGGGATTTAAACCTCAAAAGGGAGCTCTGGTTGTTGCACCAAACTGTTACTTGCGTACAGGCGGACAACGTCCTCAACCGCTCCCTGACAGAACAAACAGCCGACCTCGGCAGCCACACTCTTGCTACCGTCGGTCGACCAGCAATGAACACAGGGGTGCTTGCAATTTACCTATGGAGATCACCCTGTACGCCTCTTGATCTTGGACAGGGGTTCAGCGTCACCTATTTAGGAGTGGGGTTCCAAAACTGGCCTCGTTATCTTGGGTATACATCCTACTCGAGCCACCATGACTCCCCACTCTTTCCTTCTTGGGTATGATCTCCTAAATCCCTTTTTTGTGATTTTTTTTTGAGATATATACAAGAGTTGTTACATTCTTGTACAGCCACTAGTACGCGTAGCGTTTCGGGCAGGTCCCTGGAATACGATCCCCTGCCGCGAAAAATCGTTTTTTCATCCAAGTACACATTTTACTGTTGCGTTAAACAGAGGCTACAGTTAAGGAATTGTGCCCAGTAAATCCTCCCCGGCCAGGATACGAACCCATGACATAGCGCTCGCGGAACGCCAGGCAAGTGTCTTACCACTACACCACGGAGACTGACAAATTAGTGTCTACTGTCACCCTATCCGTAGCCGTGACCCTCTTTCTCTCTCTCGCTCTCTGGGAACCCTCACAAGGACAAGAGCAAAAGCCACCTAACATATAAAACCTTTTATGTATTAATAATCGTACATAATAAAAACATAACAACAATATGACCATACAACATTTTAAACTGCTTCAACCCAGTAGCACTCCAATATCATATCCTGGCTTCACCAACAATCCATATCAAGTGGCTGCACAACTCGTAGCTTATCGCTTACTACTCTCTCACTGTTTGGGGCTGAAATACCTGGAACATCTATATAAGTATCCCCCAACAAAAAAAAACGATCTCTCACCTCACGCTGCATGTTAGATGCCAATAAGCAGTCAAGCACTCCCCTTATAGAATCATGTGTCCACAAAGATCCTCTGTTCTGCTCCTAGGGGCTCATACTCAAAGCATAAATCTTGGTTCTCCAAAAATCAGGAAAGGCACTTCTACAGTTCTCCCAATCTGCTGCACAACGAAGTCCTACTCCAACATCAGTGATGCTTCTTCACTCGTTCCACAAGGAAACGTGTAGCTCCCCTACACTGCTTGAAGTCAACTCCTCACTATGGAGTTCTGCTTTACAATAGAGTTCAGCAGTCACTTCTTCTCCAGTCTCGAAGTTCCTCCATTAACTTCTTCTGTAGCCTCGAAGTTCCTCCATTAACTTCTTCTCCAGCCTTGAAGTTCTTCCATGAACTCCTTTCCCAGACAAACCTGCAATTCCGTCACCATGCCAATAAAATGTCTTCCTAACAGAACATAAAGAATAAACTAATATCCCAGCATTAAATCTCGCCCTCCGACGCCGCACCGTCCAACTGTTGTGGGTACTCCCCCATCACGGACGAATCCCAGCTGGAAATAGGTCTTGACATGCCGCCGGGAGCTTCCGCTGGCCGCAACGCTGGGGGGCCGGCGCACCTCAGTCAACCCGTGATTTCCATCGAAAGTGGAAGTACAACTGCTCCCTCCAGCATATACTCTCAACTTAAATTTCCTATTTCAGGTCAATCTATATAAATAAAAATAGAAATGTTCGTGTGTTCAAAATCGCTAATCTCCGAAAATTCTTCCCCGATTGCTTTGAAATTTTCACACAATGTTCCATTCGCATCCGCCCAGGTTTTTATATATATACTATAATTTTTTTTTATTTTTATTTTTACATGCAAAGCATGCAATTTAAATACAATAAAAACAACACAGAATACAGAACAGAACAAAAGAAAACAATAGACCACCGGCCAGAAGGACCGACAGCATAGCACAACAAAACACAAACACGATAAATGCATAGAAAAATACAGCATACATCAAGGCACAAAACATAATACAATGGCAAACTAGCAATCACAGTAACATCACAAAACTAAACCTTCATAAAACAAAACATACATCAAGAGGCATAACAGGAAGCAGAACAGGACAAACACAATACATTCCAAACAAAACATAAAGATCAAACACGTACAACAGGTAAAGCAATATGAAAACATCAGGTCAAATGTACAGCACAGAAACAACACAGGAATAAAAAACACTCACACCAAACCATCCGCCCCGTAACAAACAAAGGGCGAGGACAAAAGAAACAATAATAATAAACAAGCAAACCACGCAAACCAGAAAACAAAACAGGTACAAACACAACAACATACATGCACTGGCCTGAAGGACCGAGAATAAAATACAACATAAAGTACATCAAGAAACATAACAAAACACTTCGCACAGCACCCAACTAGCCAAGAATACCAACAAAAACAACAACTACAGTAACATGAAATCAGCGTACATATTTGCCCGGGAACATATCCAGTGGAAACCGCACATTGAACACCTCCCAAAGCAGCCACGTTGTCCAGGTGTGACCTAACACCGGGGGCGCCATGTGAACCGGAACCTCGGAAACAAACACCTGCAGACGTGGAACCCACATGGTGTCCCTCCGGACGCCAGTAGCCGCAACCCGATCTCATACACCCGGAACCCGCCCACCAGAAAAGTCCTCGGGCCGTTCAAGCAGCAGGAACTCGGCAACCCGGGCCTCCAGGTCCTCAAGGCACAACACCGCAGGAGGGGGCGCGACAGAGGGCTCAACAGAGGGCACCACCACAGGGGCACCAGCGGCCATGGGCACACCACCAGACGACTGCAGGGAATCATGGCGGTGCGTATCCTTATGTAAAGTCACCACCAGGCCACGCCCAGCACCAGCATCCGCACCATCCCTGGCAGCGGAATCCACCACACCCCACTGCGGAGAGCCCCCGGGCGAGGAAGAAACAGGAGACACGCCCGAGACACGGGCATCAGCACTAGCAGGCACACGAACCTCCGCCACCACCAACTGCAGAGACAATGACTCAACTGGATCCACGCCGTCAACACTTGAAGACCCACAGTCACAAAAGTCCCCAACATCAGTCCAGGCCATAGACGAACGCCTGGAACGTTTGGGCTCCAGCCGGATATCGTCAGAGCCGGAAGCAGATCCAGAGGCACGGGCACCACTAGCCGGACAAACCGACGCCCGACGCAGAACGGCAGCAGCCTCTACCATAGGGGGAACCGGACCACACACAGCAGGAGGCTCCGCAGCCACCCTATCACCCAGCACAGACGGCGAGGGTGCAGGGACCAGGACAGACGCAGCATAGGAAGAACTGGAAGACGAGGGGCCCGAGCAGATGGCAGACGGAAGAGGCTCAGGGACGCCAGCCGGAACAGGCTGAGCACTAGGTGAGGACAAAACCACCGGAGGAGAGACGACAACAACAGGGAGTACAACAGGCGGAGCAACAGCTGATACAGAGGGCACCTCCTCAGCCGAAGAGATGTCCACATCCACCGAATCATCCCACACAGGAAGCGGCGGAAAATCCTCCTCACTGAAGAGATTTACTAGTGCAACGACAGGCGCAGAACAGGCAGCAGCCTGATAGCCCAAAAGACCACAACGATAACACGTCCGCGGCTGGCGGGCGTAAAACACCCGAACGTTGTACCCCATAAGGCACACAGAGGACGGAATATCCGCCCGGAGTCTCATGCCCAGGGGGCGAATGTTAGTCCTCACACCCTTAAGAGGACTGGAAGACACCACGTTCACCCTACTGCGCCAAACCGGCCGAAATACCGCCGTAGCAGACCCTCTGGAAACTCCAAGGGAGCTCCATGCACACTGACGTAAGTAAGTGCACCACTTCTTTCAGAGAGGGTCACAGTGTCCACACCATCCGGCAGGGGTAATGTCCGCCCCTCGTATCGCCGGAGAAAATTGCGATACGCCACCTCCTCTGTGAACTTCACAATCGCCCTACGGGCCGTTACCAACTCGACCCCATAAATCTCAAACACAGGGACAGAGAGCATATCACAAGCCAGCGCAATCTCCGGGTAACCGGCCCGCACAGAGAACTCTAGTCCCACAGACTGAGCCTGGACGACAGAGGGGAGAGGGACCCCCATCGTAACGCCACGTCAGCACAGGCGGGCAGAGACACACCCACCCCCAACCGGCCGAACTGGTAAACAACACCAACTGCCAGAGCGCTGAGGCAACACGTCTGTCCCCTACCGAAGCTAGGGCCAGACTCTATATATACTATATAGATGTCACGTCTGTGACAGTAAAAAAAAAAACATGCTTTTTCTGAAAAAAACTGTTTTTCATGTGAGGGAAGTCTTCAAAACTTCTTTACCGATTGCTTTGAAATTTTGACACAACGTTGCATTCGAATTGGCGTGTCTTTTTATATATCTACTATATACATGCCACACCTGTGACAGGAAAAAACATGTTTTTTTTTTTTAAACAGCACTATCTGTTGGACGTAAGAGCAACACACTCTGTAATCTCCGAAAGTTCTTCACCGATTGCTTTGAAATTTTGACCCAACATTGCATTCGAATAGGCGCATCTTTATGTATATATACTATATACATGCCTCACCTGTGACAGGAAGAAACATGGTTTTTTTTTAAAAACAGTGCCATCTGTTGGACGTAAGAGCAACACACTCTGTAATCTCTGAAAGTTCTTCACCGATTGCTTTGAAATTTTGACACAAAGTTGCATTCGAATAGGTGCGTCTTTTTATATACCTACTATATAGATGCCACCCCCTGTGACAGGTAAAAACATGCATTTTTGAAAAACAGCGCCATCTGTTGAGCATAATAGCAATATTCACGCTATACTAAAATATGTCACGAATTCCATTTCAGTGTTTTCGATTGCATTGATAAATTTAATTTTCATAGATTTCGATTTATTTTATTTTTTATTGAATTATTTTGTGTGACATTGTGTTGGAACTGAGCTGTGTTGTTTACCATATCGTTTATTTCATAAATATAAGTATAGATGCCACACCTGTGACAGGTAAAACTATGCTTTTCTTGACAAACTGCGCCATCTGTTGCATGTAAGAGCACCACACATGCTATACTAAATATGTTACAATTTCATTTCAATGTTTCTGATTGCATTGATAAATTTAATTTTCATAGATTTCGATTTATTTTATTTTTTATTGAATTATTTTGTGTGGCATTGTGTTGGGACTGAGCTGTGTTGTTTACCGTACCATTCATTTTGTGAGTATGGTTTATTTTTTTATTTTTCATATTTTCATTTAATTTTTTAACTGTTTTTCTTATATTTCAGTGATGGGGAACATCTGATCACTTGATGTTCCCAATTTTCTGATAGGAACATCAGACCATTTAGGAAGGCATCGGACGAGGGAGTGGGGGAATGGTGGGGAGGACGAGGGGACGGAAGTGAGAGATGGTGAGGAGGACGAGGGGACAAGGGAAGGGAAATGGTGGGGAAGGACAAAGGGACGAGGGGATAGGGGAATGGAGAATGGTGGGGAAGGACGAAGGGACAGGGCAGTGGGGCATGGTAGGAAGAAAGAGGGGATGATGGAGTGGGGGAATGGTGGGGAAGACAAGGGGACGGTGGAGTGGGGAATGGTTGGGAGGCTGAGGAGAGAATGGTGGGAAGGACTGGGGGACAGGGAAGGTTGCTGTGGCTCAGCAACACACATGCGTTGCTGAGCATGTGAGTACTGCTAGTGGCTTACCGCAGTGATCTATGACGTAGGGTGCTCACTCCATGGCCCTCAACCAGGCGCTCACAAAGGCCGCCCACAAAAGTCGTTATAGGACTGCTTCACAAGGCTTCTTCTGGTCCTGACTTGAGTACACAAGTCGCCCAGCAGGCGCCACAACAGAAACGCCTGCTTACTTTCTTCCTCTTGGAGGAGCACACAATTAGAGTTCCACACAGGTGTGACCAACACTCACTTCCAGGACGCCTCTAATATGTCCAAACCACAGAGAAATGGTGTACTATGTCCCCCAACAGCTTCCTCATACTTGCAAACAAGTAGCCTTCGCACCATCACTAACACCGGGAACTATATTCTTCTTCCTTCCAGGAAATCAATGAAGTGCGGCCACCTCTGACAACTGCTGTGACTCAAGTGAGATCACGACGTCCAGCTAGCATCACATCACGTCACCAAAGTATCGACATCTCATTTCATGTCACTTTTAATTAAACGCTCATTCTATGCTTGTATTTTTAAATTATTCACTGACGTTTATTATATTTTTTTCTTTCTCTGACATCTCAGTCTCAGGTCCGGAAAGCAGATTAACTCTCAAAGGGTAGACTCGTTTCACCCGGGCTACATGGTGGCATAACACCCTCTTTCCCTTATTTCTGAGAGTTATTCTCAGTGGGTAGGATCGTGACAAAGCTTCAGATATGTTTTATCTTCAGGTTATATTCTTGTAATAACAGGAAACACCTGGTTAACCTCTGATTCGTGTGCTTCATCTTGCTCAGGAACACCAGGAGATTTTGATCTGTATACATAGTAACTGGGTGACTTCCACCAATTACGTATACCACAAAATGTTTTAACGCCAGGTCCAGTGCCAAAGTCTCTTTCTCGACCATACTGTATAATCACTGATGCTTGACAAACTTCTTCAAAAAGAAAGACACGGGGCGATAAATTCCATCTTTCTGTTGTGTCAATTCAGCTCCGGGCCCTACATCACTGGCATCCATGAACAATGCAAACGGTGCTCCAAAACCCGGCAACACTAACGCAGGTGCCTCAGTCAATAATGTCTTGATTTTCTCAAACGCCTCTTGCCCTACTCCGTTCCATTCCCACTTTTTATTCTTAGACAACACACTTGTAATAGGAGTTGCTATTGTGGAAAAATTCTTTCAGAATTTCCTATAATATCCGATCATTCCTAAGTACCTCAACAACTCTTTCTTTCCTTTGGTTACTGGGAAATGATCCATGGCTTCCACCATCGTCCTCACTGGAGCAACTTCACCTTGCCCTACCACATAACCTAAGAACTCCAGTCGGGCTCTTTTAAACTCACTCCTCGACAAGTTAATTGTCATATTGACCCTTATTAATCGGCCGAACAAATCTAGTAGTCTGTCTACATGCTCTCTCCAGGAGTCTGCAAATATCACAATATCGTCCATGTATACTGCATAACCCGTTGCCTCTTGCAACACCTGGTTCATCACACGTTGGATACAGCTGCGGCAATTCTTCATCCCAAACGGCAATACTGTATATTGGTATAATCCATTAGGGGTCACAAATGCTGATATTCTCTTCGCTTCTTCCGACAAGGGAATCTCGTAGTACCCCTTCAACAGGTCTTTTTTGACATACCGTGCACTACCAATTCGATCTATGTAATCCTCAATGCGAGGCATCGGGTGGGAGTCAGCGACTGTACTCATGTTCACCCTCCTATAATCTGTGCAGAATAGATACATACCATTGCTCTTCTTCACGAGGAGGCAAGGTGAACTCCATTCGTTATCACTGATCTCTGCCAGATCATTATCTAGCAGGTATCTTACTTCTTTTCTCATGGCCTCGGCTTTATTTGGACTGACCCTGTAAGGATGCTGTTTGATGGGAGCAGCATCCCCTACGTTAACCTTGTGTACCGTTCCCCGATGTCTCCTCAGTGCATCCGTTAACACTGATCCATTCTTCCGCAAGATTCCCACCAATTCCTGGACATGGTCATCCTATAAACGACCCAACTTCTCTTCTTCCTCGGCTAGGCTGTCGGTGTTGAACATCTTCACTCCATCAGCCTTCTCTAGCTTAACACTTTCTTCTTCTGTTTCATCATCATGTCTGACACAAAGCACAGTCGCCTGCGGCGGGGGTTTCCATCTGTTCCCTTTCTTCACTTGGAGTCTTGTCTCTCGTGTAATACTTGTTAAGCAGGTTTACATGGCAAACCTTCGACTTCCTTCTCCGGTCGGGCACATGCACTACATAATTCACTTTCCCCAACACTTCCTGGGTCGTTTACGGTCCACAAAATCTCAACTCGTACACACTTCCCTTTATGGGCAGGATCATCATATCATCAATATCATGGTAGTTGAATATGACAACCATGATATAAGATGATATAAATGATTACAATGATAAAGTTATATGACTTAGGTACATATAATGAGGATTTGGGTAGTACAGTGTGAGTTTAAAGCACTGGGTAGGAAACTATGAAGATGAAATTAGGTACTTTTTTGTTTTGTTTTGAATAAGGCAAACGTTGGACAGCTTTCAATTCGTTAAGAAGTGAGATACATAGACTAGTGTGAAGGTTCTCACCCCTTCCTACATTGTATAGTTAGGGCTGGTCCCATGGGTCTTCCCTTTCCCCATATATGTATGTATATATATATATATATATATATATATATATATATATATATATATATATATATATATATATATATATATATATATATATATATATATATATATATATATATATATATATATATATATATATATATATATATATATATATATAATATATATAACTGAAAACTCACACCCCAGAAGTGACTCGAACCCATACTCCCAGGAGCAACGCAACTGGTATGTACAAGACGCCTTAATCCACTTGACCATCACGACCGGACATAATGAGGTGATAGCCGAGGCTATTTGAACCACCCCACCGCCGGCACTCGGATAGTAATCTTGGGCATAGCATTTTACCAAATCACCTCATTCTTTGGGGCACACGTGAGGAACACAAAATTTTGTGTTGTGTATTTGTGTTCCTCACGTGTGCCCCAAAGAATGAGGTGATTTGGTAAAATGCTATGCCCAAGATTACTATCCGAGTGCCGGCGGTGGGGTGGTTCAAATAGCCTCGGCTATCACCTCATTATGTCCGGTCGTGATGGTCAAGTGGATTAAGGCGTCTTATACATACCAGTTGCGTAGGGGTGTGAGTTTTCAGTTGCATATTGTCCTGGGGACCATTCAGGCTTGTTCACATATAATATATATGTATATATATATATATATACATATATTCCCCATATATGTATATATATATATATATATATGTAATGTGACGGTAACGCGTTGGTGTTCGGCTGTTCAAAAGCTAGGGGTATGGCCTCGTCACATATAGAAACAAAAAAATAGAAAATCTGGAACTTCGTCTGTGGTAAGGTAATGAGAAGACACACAAAACACAAGTAAATTTAACAATGAAATTTTAATTACGTTAGAAAAGTAAAACATGAATAAAATGGACATACAAATTCGTATAATAAAATCAATCAATCAAAATAGTAAGAATAATCAAATGACAAAATGAAAAGTTACGTTAAGACAAGTGAGTAATATCAAGTGAACAATATACAATCAAATAAGAGGTGCAGGAATATTGGCTTTAAGCTATCACCTCTCTTAGTACACGTAAGCCACGGCTTAGTCTACCAACGAGACGTGTTAACCTGATGAAAGCACTGGATATTCTGAGATCTGGTGGTCGTGTGGCCCCAGACATCAAGTAGTGTGGTGGGTGGAGTGCAGTTGCAACTGGACCCGCAGCCAATCAGCGATGAGCAGGCAACAAGACAGGTAGTTTGGTGGTTCGAGGTGGAGCAGGTGTTCCTGGCTGCATACGTTTTGCGCTTCTGGCAAAACTTGGTGTTGTTGTTGTTGGATATTTCTTCCATATTAGTTATATAGGGACGTATGTATCGATGTATTTTGGAGGGAAGAGCAGGCTCAATCTCTTGAAGGAGATTATCGTCACAGTATATATATATATATATATATATATATATATATATATATATATATATATATATATATATATATATATATATATATATATATATATATATATATATATATATATATATATATATATATATATATATATATATATATATATATATATACTATTAAATATGACCGAAAAAGTAAGATTAATAATTCTAACACGAATTTTCTCAATCTTTCGTACATTACGCTTCACTGTTGGAGGTAAATCAAAAATCACTTCTCCAAAATTCATTTTTATTTCTAGTCTGACGCGACACGGGCGCGTTTCGTAAAACTTATTACATTTTCAAAGACTTCACAAATACACAACTGATTAGAACTTACGTCTCTCTGATATTATATCTACATTTGAGTGAGGTGGGAAGGATGATGTGGCATTAACACAAGACAGAACAGGGGATATTAATAGGGTATTAAAAGTATCAACACAAGACAGAACAGAAACAATGGGTATTGAATAGAAGTGTTTGTAGAAAGCCTATTGGTCCATATTTCTTGATGCTTCTATATTGGAGCGGAGTCTTGAGGTGGGTAGAATATAGTTGTGCAATAATTGGCTGTTGATTGCTGGTGTTGACTTCTTGATGTGTAGTGCCTCGCAAACGTCAAGCCGCCTGCTATCGCTGTATCTATCGATGATTTCTGTGTTGTTTACTAGGATTTCTCTGGCGATGGTTTGGTTATGGGAAGAGATTATATGTTCCTTAATGGAGCCCTGTTGCTTATGCATCGTTAAACGCCTAGAAAGAGATGTTGTTGTCTTGCCTATATACTGGGTTTTTTGGAGCTTACAGTCCCCAAGTGGGCATTTGAAGGCATAGACGACGTTAGTCTCTTTTAAAGCGTTCTGTTTTGTGTCAGGAGAGTTTCTCATGAGTAGGCTGGCCGTTTTTCTGGTTTTATAGTAAATCGTCAGTTGTATCCTCTGATTTTTGTCTGTAGGGATAACGTTTCTATTAACAATATCTTTCAGGACCCTTTCCTCCGTTTTATAAAACGGAGGAAAGGGTCCTGAAAGATATTGTTAATAGAAACGTTATCCCTACAGACAAAAATCAGAGGATACAACTGACGATTTACTATAAAACCAGAAAAACGGCCAGCCTACTCATGAGAAACTCTCCTGACACAAAACAGAACGCTTTAAAAGAGACTAACGTCGTCTATGCCTTCAAATGCCCACTTGGGGACTGTAAGCTCCAAAAAACCCAGTATATAGGCAAGACAACAACATCTCTTTCTAGGCGTTTAACGATGCATAAGCAACAGGGCTCCATTAAGGAACATATAATCTCTTCCCATAACCAAACCATCGCCAGAGAAATCCTAGTAAACAACACAGAAATCATCGATAGATACAGCGATAGCAGGCGGCTTGACGTTTGCGAGGCACTACACATCAAGAAGTCAACACCAGCAATCAACAGCCAATTATTGCACAACTATATTCTACCCACCTCAAGACTCCGCTCCAATATAGAAGCATCAAGAAATATGGACCAATAGGCTTTCTACAAACACTTCTATTCAATACCCATTGTTTCTGTTCTGTCTTGTGTTGATACTTTTAATACCCTATTAATATCCCCTGTTCTGTCTTGTGTTAATGCCACATCATCCTTCCCACCTCACTCAAATGTAGATATAATATCAGAGAGACGTAAGTTCTAATCAGTTGTGTATTTGTGAAGTCTTTGAAAATGTAATAAGTTTTACGAAACGCGCCCGTGTCGCGTCAGACTAGAAATAAAAATGAATTTTGGAGAAGTGATTTTTGATTTACCTCCAACAGTGAAGCGTAATGTACGAAAGATTGAGAAAATTCGTGTTAGAATTATTAATCTTACTTTTTCGGTCATATTTAATAATATATGTCTACAGGAAAGACTGCTACCAAAATATACTAATATATATATACATATATATATATGACCGAAAAAGTAAAATTAATAATTCTAACACGAATTTTCTCGATCTTTCGTACATTTCTTTTCACTGTTGGTGGTAATTCAAAAATTAATTCTCCAAAATTCATTTTTATTTCTAGTCTGACGCGACACTTGAGCGCGTTTCGTAAAACTTATTACATTTTCAAAGACTTTAGTTTACACATACACAACTGAATAGAACTTACACATCTCCGATTTGTTTATATCTACATTTGAGTGAGGTGGATGGGGTGAGGTGGTAATTAATAGGGTATTAATTTCATCAACACAAGACAGAACACGAAACAATGGGTATTTGAATGGAAGTGATTGTAGAAAGCCTATTGGTCCATATTTCTTGATGCTTCTATATTGGAGCGGAGTCTTGAGGTGGGTAGAATATAGTTGTGCATTAATTGGCTGTTGATTGCTGGTGTTGACTTTTTAATGTGTAGTGCCTCGCAAACGTCAAGCCGCCTGCTATCGCTGTATCTATCGATGATTTCTGTGTTGTTTACTAGGATTTCTCTGGCGATGGTTTGGTTGTGGGAAGAGATTATATGTTCCTTAATGGAGCCCTGTTGCTTATGCATCGTTAAACGCCTCGAAAGAGATGTTGTTGTCTTGCCGATATACTGGGTTTTTTGGAGCTTACAGTCCCCAAGAGGGCATTTGAAGGCATAGACGACGTTGGTCTCTTTTAAAGCGTTCTGCTTTGTGTCTGGAGAGTTTCTCATGAGTAGGCTGGCCGTTTTTCTGGTTTTATAGAAAATCGTCAGTTGTATCTTCTGATTTTTGTCTGTAGGGATAACGTTTCTATTAACAATATCTTTCAGGACCCTTTCCTCCGTTTTATGAGCTGTGGAAAAGAAGTTCCTGTAAAATAGTCTAATAGGGGGTATAGGTGTTGTGTTAGTTGTCTCTTCAGAGGTTGCATGGCGTTTCACTTTCCTTCTTATGATGTCTTCGACGAAACCATTGGAGAAGCCGTTGTTGACTACATAGTCAACAACGGCTAACCTCACCCAATTGGGCATCGTTGTGGTAACCTCACCCAAGTGGGCATCGTTGTGGTAACCTCACCCAAGTGGGCATCGTTGTGGTAACCTCACCCAAGTGGGCATCGTTGTGGTAACCTCACCCAAGTGGGCATCGTTGTGGTAACCTCACCCAAGTGGGCATCGTTGTGGTAACCTAACCCAAGTGGGCATCGTTGTGGTAACCTCACCCAAGTGGGCATCGTTGTGGTAACCTCACCCAAGTGGGCATCGTTGTGGTAACCTCACCCAAGTGGGCATCGTTGTGGTAACCTGACCCAAGTGGGTATGGTTGTGGTGTCCAGGTAGTTCAGTGGTTGTGACCCACTAGCTCCCAACCAGTCATGGTCAGCCATTTATTTATTTAACATGATTATATCAGACGCAATTGAAAGTCACTTCCAAATGATTCTATAGGGTAAATTGCATGATTTTATACATGCAAATATAAAATATATTCGGTCGGTGGTGGACCCAAAAACCCCGCATCATATACCCCGGGGAAATACAGTGTGTCGACTGCGTGGCAGCGAGGCTCGTGTGCACATCCCCACCCCCAACAGTTGTACTGATCAACGTCGCTACGCTGACTGACGTCTTGGGAGGTGTTCAAGCAGTCGTTGCAACGCAATATTGCGGGGGGGGGGGAGGAGGAAGCTCACTAATAATACTGTGGCATTGTGATGCCCAGACACCCAGAGGCATAATTGGTTTTTGGCCACGGCATAGTGTGTGATATAACAGCGGATAGGAGCATTGTTTTATCCTACACTATGCCTCTATAACTATCCCCCTTTCCCCCTCTTCTCTCTGATTTAGGATTGAACACTGTCCCTATCCAACTCCCTTGGATTCCCACCATTAAACTACAAATCTAGTGCAGGCGATGAGTCACAATAACGTGGCTAAAGTATGTTGACCAGACCACACACTAGAAGGTAAAGGGACGACGACGTTTCGGTCCGTCCTGGACCATTCTCAAGTCGATTGTGAGAATGTTACGTAATCGACTTGAGAATGATATAGGACGGACCGAAACGTCGTCGTCCCTTCACCTTCTAGTGTGTGGTCTGGTCTACAAATCTAGTGCCTTGAAAACCATTTCAGGTTGTTGATTTAAGCAACAAAGTACTAGGTAACTTGAATGGCTTTAGAGTGGATAAAAATAGAACCTGCCACGCAGGTTCCAATAAGCCTTTTGCAATTTCTTATATTATAATATTCGATATTAGCAGTCTCCGTGGTGTAGTGGTAAGACACTCGCCTGGCGTTCCGCGAGCGCTATGTCATGGGTTCGTATCCTGGCCGGGGAGGATTTACTGGGCGCAATTCCTTAACTGTAGCCTCTGTTTAACGCAACAGTAAAATGTGTACTTGGATGAAAAAACGATTCTTCGCGGCAGGGGATCGTATTCCAGGGACCATAGGATTAAGGACTTGCCCGAAACGCTACGTGTACTAGTGGCTCTACAAGAATGTAACAACTCTTGTATATATCTCAAAAAAAAAAAAAAAAAAAAAAAAAAAAAATATATGCACATTGTTTACTTGAAATTAATGGACTCCAATAATCTGCAGGTATTTTACTCTAACTCAAGATTGGAGTTATTATACCCAGCTGAGGAGAGGGAGAAGCTTCTCATCGTCTGTACTAAGTACAAATTACTTCCCAATGAGGACAGCAGCTCCCACATTATTAATGTTTGACTCCCATCGTGTTGGAAAATGCGCGAGTTACAATATATATTTATATAAGAACATATGAATGAAGGTAACTGCAGAAGGCCTATTGGCCCATATGAGGCAGCTCCTATTTATAGCCACCCAATTTCATTCATATATATGTCTAACCTACGCTTGAAACAATCAGGAAATCCTGCTTTTATTATTAGAGACGCCACATGACTACAAATTTTGATTTCTTGCAAATGTCTAACCTACGCTTGAAACAATCAGGAAATCCTGCTTTTATTATTAGAGACGCCACATGACTACAAATTTTGATTTCTTGCAAAGGGTTCTCATATAGATTAACCACTTGGGCTGGACGGTAGAGCGACGATGTCGCCTCATGCAGGTCGGCGTTCAATTCCCGACAGTCAAAATGGTTGGGTACCATTCCTTCCCCGTCCCATCCCAAATCCTCATCCTAACCCCTTCCCAGCGGTATATAGTCGTATCGGCTTGGCGCTTTCCCCTGATAATTCCCTCCCTATCATAAATGGGGGGGTAAGGTAGGGGGAGGAGACAGCTTTCTCTGTTATGCTAAATAAAACTTTCTTTAAAACAAGAAACACGGACTCTGCAGAAGTTATTATATATTCGGGACTGAGAACAAACCCAATATATATTTTACAAGTAATACACCGTTAGTTTTCATGATATAATCATGGAATTATTTGCATAAATTTAATCAACGTTTGGAACCATTTTTCAGGCGAGCAGACCGTATATATCTGCATATATATTATACCTTAATAACATGTCACTGTTGCACCCATATCTCTAACCCATATTTACACGACGAAATTATATATCCATGTGTTCCTCTGACAGCCTCTTGGCTCGGTGAATACGTTTTGTTTATTAAAATCATTTTGAGGCAATGTAGCTACTTGGCCCAGAGATGGTGGTTCCCAAACACCTGGACTAGATGTTTGCCAGGAGAGAGAGAGAGAGAGAGAGAGAGAGAGAGAGAGAGAGAGAGAGAGAGAGACAGAGAGAGAGAGAGAGAGAGAGAGAGAGAGAGAGAGAGAGAGAGAGAGAGAGAGAGAGAGAGAGAGAGAGAGAGAGAGAGAGAGAGAGAGAGAGAGAGAGAGAGAGAGAGAGAGAGAGAGAGAGAGAGAGAGAGAGAGAGAGAGAGAGAGAGAGAGAGAGAGAGAGAGAGAGAGAGAGAGAGAGAGAGAGAGAGAGAGAGAGAGAGAGAGAGAGAGAGAGAGAGAGAGAGAGAGAGAGAGAGAGAGAGAGAGAGAGAGAGAGACAGAGAGAGAGAGAGAGAGAGAGAGAGAGAGAGAGAGAGAGAGAGAGAGAGAGAGAGAGAGAGAGAGAGAGAGAGAGAGAGAGAGAGACAGAGAGAGAGACAGAGAGAGAGAGAGAGACAGAGAGAGAGAGAGAGAGAGAGAGAGAGAGAGAGACAGAGAGAGAGAGAGAGAGAGAGAGAGAGAGAGAGAGAGAGAGAGAGAGAGAGAGAGAGAGAGAGAGAGAGAGAGAGAGAGAGAGAGAGAGAGATGAATCTTGAGAGAGATCCCCCATGGGACCCTGCCTATGCCATAACCGTTATCTTTTCTGATCCTCTCTCGCTAGGGTCCACTCACGCACTATAGCACACGATATCTAAGTCTCTCTCTCTCTCCTCTGCTACTGGTGCCTGCGTCAGAAGCAACACCTTAGAATGTGATGTCTGGCCGGCAATTCAGTATTTGACAACTTTTCTCACCAGACTATATAAATATTTAACTTTTTAACTTGTATCGCCTCATTTGTATTCTGTATAAGAGTTCCTTCTCTTTATCTTTATTCTCAGAGTACTCCCCTTCGTAGTTCCACTGGCGCCCAAGCCTTACAGATAACACCATCTCTCCCCTCACAGATAACACCCCCTCACCGATAACGCCATCTCTCCCCTCACAGATAACACCCCTCACAAATAACGCCATCTCTTCCCTCACAGATAACACCCCTCACAAATAACGCCATCTCTTCCCTCACAGATAACGCCATCTCTTCCCTCACAGATAACACCCCTTCACCGATAACGCCATCTCTCCCCTCACAGATAACACCCCTCACAAATAACGCCATCTCTCCCCTCACAGATAACACCCCTCACAAATAACGCCATCTCTTCCCTCACAGATAACACCCCTCACAAATAACGCCATCTCTTCCCTCACAGATAACACCCCTCACAAATAACGCCATCTCTTCCCTCACAGATAACACCCCTCACAAATAACGCCATCTCTTCCCTCACAGATAACACCCCTCACAAATAACGCCATCTCTTCCCTCACAGATAACACCCCTCACAAATAACGCCATCTCTTCCCTCACAGATAACGCCATCTCTTCCCTCACAGATAACACCCCTTCACCGATAACGCCATCTCTCCCCTCATAGATAACACCCCTCACAAATAACGCCATCTCTTCCCTCACAGATAACACCCCCTCACCGATAACGCCATCTCTCCCCTCATAGATAACACCCCCTCACCGATAACGCCATCTCTCCCCTCACAGATAACACCCCTCACAAATAACGCCATCTCTTCCCTCACAGATAACACCCCTCACAAATAACGCCATCTCTCCCCTCACAGATAACACCCCTCACAAATAACGCCATCTCTTCCCTCACAGATAACACCCCTCACAAATAACACCATCTCTCCCCTCACAGATAGCACCCCCTCACCGATAACGCCATCTCTCCCCTCACAGATAACACCCCTCACAAATAACGCCATCTCTTCCCTCACAGATAACACCCCTCACAAATAACGCCATCTCTTCCCTCACAGATAACGCCATCTCTTCCCTCACAGATAACACCCCTTCACCGATAACGCCATCTCTCACCCCTGACAGATAACGCACCTCACAGAACAAAACTTTCGCCACCTCAGTTATATTTAATAGCACAGGACCAAAACAACCCACACCACACCACTATGGTAGAAAGAACTTCATACCCGCTGTCGAGTCGAAGGATTGGGATGGGGGGGGGGAACCTTCCTTTCAACGTTCCTTCCAACTAATGGTCAAAATTATTTTGGTATTGGGGCCCCTGCCCAGGCCACAAAAGCCAGGCTGTGTGCAGAATGAGAGAAATGCTTCGGGAAAATCAGAAGGCAATGTTGAACTTTGTGGAGAAGTCTACAGTCAAGTCGAAACGTGAAAAATATGCCAAATAATGGTCAAAATTATTTTGGTATTGGGGCCCCTGCCCAGGCCACAAAAGCCAGGCTGTGTGCAGAATGAGAGAAATGCTTCGGGAAAATCAGAAGGCAATGTTGAACTTTGTGGAGAAGTCTACAGTCACGTCGAAACGTGAAAAATATGCCAAATGTGAGGAATTAGATATGCCAAACTTGGTATATGCAGATTATATAGTTTCTTTTAGCAGAGAGTGAAGAGAGGTATGTAGATTAGTTGAAACTTGTATTGATGTGTATGAAAGAAATATGTTAACAGTGTTAACATATGTTAATATGTTAACAGTGAAAGGCACAGGACATTAAGGAAACTCATCCTCCAGCCCAAGCAATATACTAAATACTAACTTACTTTGTACTAAATTACTGCAGTTTGTTAATTATTCACCTGACAAGATGAATCTTCCAAGATTCTTCCAAGAATAAAAAATGTGCTTTTTCTGACATGTAAATTAATGGTATTATATATTGGGGGTTTATGTATAGTTAGGACTAAGTTAGGTTGGGAGCCGGTCGGCCGAGCGGACAGCACGCTGGACTTGTGATCCTGTGGTCCTGGGTTCGATCCCAGGCGCCGGCGAGAAACAATAGGCAGAGTTTCTTTCACCCTATGCCCCTGTTACCTAGCAGTAAAATAGGTACCTGGGTGTTAGTCAGCTGTCACAGGCTGCTTCCTGGGGGTGGAGGCCTGATCGAGGACCGGGCCGCGGGGACACTAAAGCCCTCGAAATTATCTCAAGATAACCTCAAGAAGGTGTTTTGGTTACAATGATCTAGGGAGTGTTTACACTACAGGCTCGAGGTGAACGAAGCAGGTTTCGAGTCAAAGTCTCGAACAAGGCCAGGTAGACTATAAGTCCAAATAATGACTTCTGTAGGTATAATGACATTCTAATTTATAAAATACATAGACAAAATACCTAGATTTTTTTCCCTTTAGATTTCTACTGATAATGACCCTAATCTACTAATAATGACAATTCTACTAAAAAAATAACAGATCTTTCCAGATGTTATTCCGAAACTCTATAATTATTATCTAGCCTCAAAAGCATACATTTTCGTCTAACCTAACCCCCTTACCCCCCCCCCCCCCTTCCCCAAAATGAAATCCCCTATTAGATTAAACCGAGAGAAAAAATAATTTAATCTACCATTTTTCCCCAGAGAAGAACATTCACGTATAATATCCACCAATATATTAAACAAATACTAACAATGCCCCTCTGGTTACACTGCCGTGGGGAAAGGTTACAGATGCCCTCCATCTGTAACCATCATTTTCCCTCCAGGTAAAATAACATATAAAACCCGAGAATCACATGTTTTCCTGAGACGAGAGTAAACAGCCTGGGGCCAGATTCACGAAAGCACTTCCCTGGAAACACAAACCGAAACTGTCTCTATTTTCCGCTTGTTACAACTTGTAATAAAGTTGTTACATCTTGGCTTAACGTGTTTATGACGTATTAGAACGTTGTTACAACTTGCTATATTGGTTGTTATAACTGGTTAGGAGGTGTTAAAACTTGTTCGAACGTTGTACCAACGTCGTAGTTTCGGTGTGTGTTTGGCGGGTTACGCAAGCACTTACGAACCTGTACATCTTTTCTCAATCTTTGGCGGCTTTGTTTACTGTTATTAAACAGTTAATAAGCTCGGAAGCACCAGGAGGCTGTTTATAACAATAACAACAGTTGATTTTCATGCTTGTAAACTGTTTAATAAATGTGAACAAAGCCGTCAAAGATTGAGGAAAGATGTACACGTTCGTAAGTGCTTGCGTAAGTACTTTCGTGAATCTAGCCCCTGGTCTCTGGCGGCTGCTCCCGTCTCCCCAGACACACTCAGAGTAACTTAGTGCCTCATGCTACCTGTCCTCCTGCTGGAAATGTCAGGACGGCTTCCTGTTAGGTCTCTGGTGTATTATATATCACTGTTTCAATGCCCGTGCTGGTTAAAGATTTATATAGATTTTGTTTCTATTTGTATTCATGGTAAAATAGCATAGTAAGAACTCTGTTTAGTGTTTGCAGGTTATAGTTGTGTGTGTGTGTGTAAACAATAATTTCACCATTAACAGTGAAATATATATATATTGTATATACCCCAGTATTGAAGCCAAGCGCTAGTTCCTTTTTAACTGACAGAACTTAAAAATTTTATGGCTGCATTATTTGCTTTGAAATCTCCCACCCAGATGGAATACATCAAAATACAAAATTACAAAAAATTTGAGGCCAATATATTTATTGCAGTAAAGATTATAACCTGTATAATATCTTCTTTAATCTTAAAAATATTAAATGCAATTTATTTTTATAGATGAACTAAATGTGATCCTCGGCTGTGCCCGGGTCTCACTTCTCCCACCCCATTAAGTTAGGAAATAAATTTGTTATCCAAATAGCACAATAGATTAGTAATTGAACAAAACATTTACACTAAACTTCTCTACTCGTCCCTACACTACAGTTCCCCTACCCCACACTACACCAGGGGCCGACGTGACAGTTTATAATACAATAGGGGTGATGCTGTCAGCTGTGAAGGGGGAAGGGAGGCCCTTAGGGTAAGTTATTGGAGCATTTTGTTTGTGACTTGGGAGCACATGATTACAGTGGTACAGAAGTTGGCTACTCTCCCTAATTAATGGTGGTCCCTAATTAAATATGTTGTGGTCTGATGAAACATTGCTAGTACACTTTTTCACTCTATCCTTCTATGTTAACTGTCTCTCTCCCTCCTGTTTTGCTCCTACTCTCTCTCTCTTATTCTGTCTCTTACTCTCACTGTAAAGTGGTGCCGTGAAACTCTACGCGGAAACATCGCCCAAACCTACCTCCACATTAGTTCATGTTTCAACAAAAATCCAAACTAGAGAACAAAATTACGAATTAGCTGGATTTACCAGCGAAAGAGACATCCGATCCTGTGGAGGAGCGAAAGAAGGTTGAGGAATTTCAGAGACTGGGAAAAAAAGGTTGTTGAAACTGGTGTACGACAAAAGTTTGTTTTGAGTATACCAAACGCGTCCGCAGGTTACTGAGATGAGGGAGAAGAGAGAGAGAGAGTTCCACTAAGCACAGTGGAACTAGTGTCAATTCTCTCGAGTTGGATGGTGGAGCATAAGCCCGGGAAAGCTAAGCCCCTAAATCATCCCAAGATAACATCAGGATACCACCAAACACACACCGAAACTACGACGTTGGTACAAGGTTCGAACAAGTTATAACAACCAATATAGCAAGTTGTAACAACGTTCTAATACGTCATAAACACGTTAAGCCAAGATGTAACAACTTTATTACAAGTTGTAACAAGCGGAATATAGAGAGAGTTAAGGTTTGTGTTTTCAGGGGAGCATACAAGTGACGAGACGATTTACCAATTAGAAAACGAATTGTCGTTTTTGTCGAATTGTGAAATGTCCTGACAACACCTTTAAGAGATACAGGCCAAAGGACTTATTTGTAACATCCTCTCTGGATCTCAATAATATCTTCATCGCTATCATATTGTTTTTGTAAGTATTAGCTTCTCTCTTCTGGCCATGCCCTAATTCAACTTAATATAGCATCCCCAATACCATGAGCCTCTATGTTATTCAGTCTTTTATTTGGCACAGAATAAAAAGATTTGCAACACAAGGTACAAGGTATCTTGTGTTAGTTTTGGTAGGGACGCGAGTTTTATTTTCCTCGGCGTCACCCCTTTTATATGAAAGGAACCGTCGGAAATGCAAGGTACAAGGTAATAAGGGAAATAGGACACTGAAATTTATTAATCGAAGCGTTAGTAATAAGACACCTGGTGTTGTTCTTCAGCTATATCTTGCTCTGGTTAGGCCCCATTTACATTATGCATACCAGACCACACACTAGAAGGTGAAGGAACGACGACGTTTCGGTCCGTCCTGGACCGAAACGTGTGATCTGGTCAACATACTTTAGCCACGTTATTGTGACTCATCGCCTACATTATGCAGTCCAGTTTTGGTCGCCATACTATAGAATGGATAGTATGTAGGCATGCATTAGAATGCGTCCAGCGTATGATGACAAAGTTAATCCCCCAAATTAGAAACCTGCCATATGAAGAAAGATTAACAAAGCTTAAATTTGCTAAGCTCATTGACCTGCAGATATTCAGCGAAAGTGTTACCTGGAGCTCCGATTTTAGCTATCATAGTAATAATGGAAGGTGTAGTGAAGGAACTGATGAATCTATGTGGTGCTCTAAAGACAGAGTTGGATTCCCTACGGGAGGAGCTACGACAGCTGAAACAACACCAATAAGAAACAAATGAGGAGACCAGTATTACAAAGTCCTCTCCTTGAAATGACGCAAAGGACAGGGGGTCTTCAGAAGACTTCAAGGCCGCCTACGAATGTCCTAAAAACTTCCAACTCATTCGTTTTATTGGAAGACGAGTGCTGTAGGGAGTCTCCAGTTCGCTGGAAAGGGAGTACAGGTACCTCAAGAAAGTAAAGGAAGTATCTGAGCGAAATTTTGGAAGATTCCCAGGTGAGGTATTTGGATATAATTTGTTATGACAGAGAACTGGGAACAGGTTAAGGGTTTGCTATCCGGGAGTTGGAATTCGTGATATTGTTAACAACATGAATGACATTATGACTGAAAATAGGAACGAACCCCATTAATTGTATCAGTACCGGAGGAAATGATGTTGGACGAGTTGGAGGAACTGATACACAGTTCCTCAGATATGGAACATATACCATATCAGTATCAACAGGAACTGATATGGAACAGGAACAGATGCAACAACTGATATGGGTTATGACAGCCATAGAATTGGTTAGGGACGAGGGAAGAATCCCGATCAAATGTGGCATTCTTCCAAGAAAGGGAGTTGGAAATAAATGGTTGCCGAGGGCACTTGGTGTCAATTGCCGACTGGACAAATATTGCAATATCATTCATAGATACCTGAGAACATTTCTATGGAAGAAATGACATGTATGCTCGGGATGGGGTGCATATCTATCTAGGGCTGTGGTTGTTGCGAACTCGTTAGAACATGTAGTTGGAGGCGTTTGTTTAGGTTTAGAATGTTATTAAATAAGTTATATTTGAAATCCACATCGAAATTCAATTTTACATCACCCATCGTTGTGTTCACGTCTCGCTCCAAGACCAGCCCATCCCCCATGCCCAGGACTTTTTCATCTATTTCACCCAAAAACATTCTTGGCCAATAAAATCAGCTTTTCAGCTAAAATCAGAATATCAGACACTTTAACAGAATTTTCTCCTACAAATCTATTATATTCAATATAAATCTATTATATTGTCCTGGGGACCATTCAGGCTTGTTCGCATATTCTATACGAAATCTGATTTCTGCGTGATCACTTTTTCCTAGCTCTCTCCCAATTTCAATATTATTCATTTTTGTCTCCTAGCTAGTTAACACAGTCTAAAAAAATAAATTGTCATCCACACCTGTGTTAACATTATTACACTTACCGAAACATGAATGAATGTAGAAAATAAAGAACGTATGGGAACATTTTGTTAACACTTCAGTGTTAACGCGTTATTTTGTTAACACTTCAGTGTTAACGCGTTATTTTGTTAACAACATTATAAATACAAGTCTTAGGACTAACAAATAAATAAGTGTAGTTGTAATTTTATAGAGATTTATTTATTAAAACATACATGTACGAAGTACACAATTTTGCACAAAAATATATCAATTTCAGTGCACAAAGAAATTACACTAACGAGATTTGTTCTATATTGACTGAACATTAAACACAAAAGTAATTATTAGTAATAATTAGTTAAAATTGGTAATTAGTAAAACCATATTGTGAATCATTTATTAATCTATGTTTTTCAAAATAAAGATGAACGGTATTTTGCTAAAAATTAGTTATTTTGTTATAAAAATTAAACAAAAATACAAATATCAGGATTAATAGATCACAGTAATTTCTATGGAGATTTCTTTATTAAAACATGAATGTACATAATTTTTTGCAAACTACATAATATATTGATTTCAATGCACAAAGAAATCACATTAACGGGATTTGTTCTATATTTACTGAACATTGAAAACAAGAGTAATTTATAAATAACCAAACGGCAAAAGCAGTTTACGCAGTTCACAACTGTTGATGTCTATATTTGTACTGTACGTATAGACGATGTCAAAGTTATCAATGTTCCTGGTGACGTTGTCGTCCCCTCTCGTCATCTCATAGTCGTTACTGGTGTCGTTATTAACAATACTTTCGCTACTGCTAACTCCAATGGTAGAGTTCTTCCAAGCAAGAATGTCAGCCTGGAGGTCGGGGAGGCGAGTGTAGGAGCCGCGGTCCAGAGGGCATCGCGTGAAGGGGTCGGATGGGTGGGATGTAAACAGCAGTTGGACCAGCGTCGACTCGTCCACCACCATCTTGGACGAGTGTAACAGCACCGGCGCCTCCATCACTGCTCCCGTCACACTGTCCACGAACCTCTCCGGACAGTCCTCCGTCGACTCCTCAATGGCAGTTGGGAAGTGGTTGAAACGGAACCCAGACTCTGCTCCCTGCTTGTTGAGTGAAGACAGGACCTGGGCGTGGTTCTCGCGCAACACCCGAGAAACAGACGGCGATTTCTCTTGCAATGCTTTGTAAACGTTGTCTAAACGTTTAAATATCTTGAAATGTATTTGTGCATCCTCTTGTTGCAGTTTCGAGCTTATTGCAACTAATGAATCGGTGGCAGTAACGAGGGAAGATGCAGCGGACTCTGCAAGACCAGGAACCTGATACGCCGAAGAGGTTGCTAGGTCAGCCAGCAGCAGATGAAACATACAACAGATATTACTAAACGACCTCATAGTTCTAGATATGGTATCATTTAGAAGGTATCCGTCCCGCGATGCCTCTGCCTTTTGTCCCAGGAGCTGGACAATACGGTTCAAAAACACTACTTCTGATCCAGTCTCCAGACACCTCACTTGGCGCGTCGCTGAAGCTGCAACAGCGTCTAGGTTGCCATGCATCTCAAGGATGAACAACATGCTGAAAATAGAGAAAAGTAAACCCAACTTAATGCCATTAGGTTCGAGGTGATGTAACTCCAAGTATGAACCTGTGGCAACCAGGCCTTTAACAACCAGCATGCGAGAGTTGGCATCCTCCAGGTACTCTTCTGGCCACATGGCAATAATGCGAAGCATTTCCAGACGAAGGAACGGGTTAGGACACAGTTGATCATCAGTGAATATCCTTAGAATAAACGGTTTAAATTCATCAGGAACTGATATGTTTAAATCCATGCCATATTCTGGCCGCCAGTGACTGACAAGATCCATTATGGTCCACAGGACACTTTCCCAGCGACCCGTCAACTTAATCAACTTCGTCGACATAAATGAGGACATTGTTAGCGCCCAAAACAGACCCATACCAGTTTTTTTTAACAAAATATCTGTTTGGTCAACAGCAGTATCCATCTGGTTCTCTCTTGACTTTATCGTATCCAGCACATAATCGACGGATATTTTGGTGGGGTCGATATTCCTGACAGCCACGAGGACCGCGTTAACTTTAGCGACGGATTCCATGTATTTGCTCATTTTCAAAATGACGAAAGACACTCAGATAAATATGAGAAATATTCTTGTGACGACTCGGTGCCAATGAGATGAATCACTGTGTAACCTTTAAGTGTTTGTTTCAGATTTAGCTGTGTCAATGTAACACGGGATATTGGCAAGTCCGGTAATTTATCCTTCGAGTGAGGAGAACAAAAGGTGAGGTGGTAAGCATTACATTATTGGCAGGTATTACATTATTGGCAGGTATTACATTATTGGTAAGCATTACATTCTTGGTAATGTAAAG
Organism: Procambarus clarkii; assembly: GCF_040958095.1. NCBI lineage: Eukaryota > Metazoa > Arthropoda > Malacostraca > Decapoda > Cambaridae > Procambarus > Procambarus clarkii. The sequence continues at coordinate 23,580,124 of NC_091234.1, read as the reverse complement.
AATGAATGAAGAAATCTTTATGTAAAGTTCTGAGGCTAGGTAATGATTAAGGTTTGAGTAGCAACATCTGCAAATTTGCAGATGATACAAAAATCGGTAGGGAAATCAACACGAAAGAAGACTCGCTGTCACTTCAAGTTGATCTAAATAGGGTTTTAGAATGGTCAAAAGATTGGCAGATGCAGTTTAATGCTGATAAATGTAGAGTTTTGAGGCTGGGTAATGATGATAGTTACAAGATACGAGCTAGATGGTGATTGAGATTGCAAAGTCGGATTGCAAAAGGGATCTGGGAGTTATGATAAGTAAGAATTTCAAACAAAAGGATCAATGCATGAATGTTGGTAATAAGGCAAATAGGACACTGGAATTTATTAATCGAAGCGTTAGTAACAAGACACCTGGTGTGGTTCTTCAGTTATATCTTGCTCTGGTTGGGCCCCATTTAGATTATGCAGTTCAGTTTTGGTCGCCGTACTATAGAATGGATATAAATTCACTTGAACGTGTCCAGCGTAGGATGACTAAGTTAATTCCCCAAATTAGAAATCTTTCATATGAAAAAAGATTAACAAAGCTTAAGTTGTATTCACTGGAAAGGCGAAGAGTTAGGGGTGACATGAAAGAGGTTTACGAGTCGATGAATGGAAATAACAAAGGGGATATTAAGAGGGTATTAAAAGTATCAACACAAGACAGAACACGAAACAATGAGTATAAATTAGATAAGTTTAGATTTAGGAAAGACTTGGGTAAATACTGGTTCAGTAACAAGGTTGTTGATTTGTGGAACCAATTGCTGCGTAACGTGGTGGAGGTGGGGTCCCTCGATTGTTTCAAGCGCGGGTTGGACTATGTATATGAGTGGGATTGGGTGGTTATAAATAGGAGCTGCCTCGTGTGGGCCAATGGGCCTTCTGCAGTTGCCTTTGTTATTATGTTCTTATCCTACGCTGGACACGTTCAAGTGAATATATATCCATTCTATAGTACGGCGACCAAAACTGAACTGCATAATCTAAATGGGGCCTAACCAGAGTATGATATAACTGAAGAACCACACCAGGTGTCTTGTTACTAAAGCTTCGATTAATAAATCCCAGTGTACATAAGAACATAAGAACAAAGGTAATTGCAGAAGGCCTATTGACCCATACGAGGCAGCTCCTATTCGATAACCACCCAATCCCACTCATATACTTGTCCAACCCGCGCTTGAAACAATTGAGGGACACCACCTCCACCACGTTACGCGGCAATTGGTTCCACAAATCAACAACCCTGTTACTGAACCAGTATTTACCCAAGTCTTTCCTAAATCTAAACTTATCCAATTTATACCCATTGTTTCGTGTTCTGTCTTGTGTTGATATTTTTAATACCCTATTAATATCCCCCCTGTTATGTCCATTCATCCAATTGTAAACCTCTATCATGTCACCCCTAACTCTTTGCCTTTCCAGTGAATGCAACTTAAGCTTTGTTAATCTTTCTTCATATGAAAGATTTCTAATTTGGGGAATTAACTTAGTCATCCTACGTTGGACACGTTCAAGTGAATTTATATCCATTCTATAATACGGCGACCAAAACTGAACTGCATAATCTAAATGGGGCCTAACCAGAGCAAGATATAGCTTAAGAACCACACCAGGTGTCTTGTTACTAAAGCTTCGATTAATAAATCCCAGTGTCCTATTCGCCTTATTACGAACATTCATGCATTGATCCTTTTGTTTTAAATTCTTACTAATCATAACTCCCAGATCCCTTTCGCAATCCGACTTCGCAATCTTAACACCATCTAGCTCGTATCTTGTAACTCTATCATCATTACCTAGCCTCAGAACTTTACATTTATCAGCATTAAACTGCATTTGCCAATCCTTTGACCATTTCAAAACCCTATCTAGATAAACTTGAAGTGATAGTGAGTCCTCCTCCGAATTAATTTCCCTACCGATTTTCGTATCATCGGCAAATTTGCAAATGTTGCTACTCAAACCTGAATCTAAATCATTTATATATATTATAAACAACAGAGGTCCCAGGACAGAGCCCTGAGGTACTCCACTAACAACATTATCCCACTCTGACTTAACCCCATTTATACTAACTCTGTTTCCTTTGGAATAGCCATGCCCTAATCCAACTTAATATAGCACCCCCAATACCATGAGCTTCTATTTTTTTTAATTAGTCTTTCATGTGGCACTGTATCAAAAGCTTTGCTAAAGTCAAGGTACACAACATCACAATCCTTACCACTATCAACTGCCTCAACTATGCTGGAATAAAAAGTTAGCAAGTTTGTTAAACATGAACCAAACCAAACAAATCCCCAGGGCCGGATGAAGTGTTTGCTAGGGTGCTTAAAGAATGCAAAGAGGAGCTTTGTGACCCACTTGTCAACCATATTTAATAAATCAATAGAGTCAGGCAGAGTGCCAGAGTTTTGGAAAGTTGCTAATGTGATACCAGTTTTTAAGAAAGGAGATAGATCACTTGCGTCTAACTATCGACCAATTAGCCTAACGTCTATTGTGGGAAAGTTACTCGAATCTATAATAGCAAATAAAATTCGTCTTCATCTTGAAAAACATAAATTAATAATTGAGTCGCAACATGGTTTTATAAATGGCCGTTCATGTTTAACAAATTTGTTATCTTTTTATTCTAGCATTGTTGAGGCAGTTGATAGTGGTAAGGATTGCGATGTTGTATACCTTGACTTTAGCAAAGCTTTTGATACAGTGCCACATGAAAGACTGATTAAAAAAATAGAGTCTCATGGTATTGGGGGTGCTATATTAAGCTGGATTAGGGCATGGCTATACCAAAGGAAACAGAGAGTTAGTATAAATGGAATCAAGTCAGAGTGGGAAAATGTTGTAAGTGGAGTGCCTCAAGGCTCTGTCCTGGGACCTCTGTTGTTTATAATATATATAAATGATTTAGATTCAGGTTTGAGTAGCAACATTTGCAAATTTGCCGATGATACGAAAATCGGTAGGGAAATTAATTCGGAGGAGGACTCACTATCACTTCAAGTTGATCTAGATAGGGTTTTGAAATGGTCAAAGGATTGGCAGATGCAGTTTAATGCTGATAAATGTAAAGTTCTGAGGTTAGGTAATGATGATAGAGTTACAAGATACGAGCTAGATGGTGTTGTGATTGCGAAGTCGGATTGCGAAAGGGATCTGGGAGTTATGATTAGTAAGAATTTAAAACAAAAGGATCAATGCATAAATGTTCGTAATAAGGCAAATCGGACACTTGGATTTATTAATCGCAGCGTTAGTAACAAGACACCTGGTGTGGTTCTCAAGCTATATCTTGCTCTAGTTAGGCCCCATTTAGATTATGCAGTTCAGTTTTGGTCGCCATATTATAGAATGGATATAAATTCACTTGAACGTGTCCAGCGTAGGATGACTAAGTTAATTCCCCAAATTAGAAATCTTTCATATGAAGAAAGATTAACAAAGCTTAAGTTGCATTCACTGGAAAGGCGAAGAGTTAGGGGCGACATGATAGAGGTTTACAAGTGGGTGAATGGACATAACAAGGGGGATATTAATAGGGTATTAAAAGTATCAACACAGGACAGAACACGAAACAATGGGTATAAATTGGATAAGTTTAGATTTAGGAAAGACTTGGGTAAATACTGGTTCAGTAACAGGGTTGTAGATTTGTGGAACCAATTGCCGCGTAACGTGGTGGAGGTGGGGTCCCTCGATTGTTTCAAGCGCGGGTTGGACAAGTATATGAGTGGGATTGGGTGGTTATAGAATAGGAGCTGCCTCGTATGGGCCAATAGGCCTTCTGCAGTTACCTTTGTTCTTATGTATGTTCTTATGTTCTTATGAACGGCCATTTGTAGAACCATGTTGTGACTCATTTATTAATTTATGTTTTTCAAGATGGAGACGAATTGTATTTGCAGTTATTGATTCAAGTAACTTTCCCACAATAGACGTTAGGCTAATTGGCCGATAGTTTGACGCAAGTGATCTATCTCCTTTCTTAAAAATTGGTACCACATTAGCTACCTTCCATGACTCTGGCACTCTGCCTGACTATTGATTTATTAAATATGGTAGACAGTGGCTCGGAAAGCTCCTCTTTGCATTCTTTAAGCACCACTCTTTTACTCTAAATTTACTACATTTACTCTAAATGTCCTGATTGTCTATTTCAATTATGTTATACATTTGCCTTATATCTTCTACTCCTAGAGAATAAGCTATTCGGTGTTCTGCAGATTTTGTTTTATCTTGTTACTTGGTTATAAGCATACTTTATTAATGTTACTACGGGTGTTCATATTAAGTTGATTTAGTGTACTTAGAGTTATCCAAGTCTATGTTATGCATTTGTCAAGTACACACTTATAGCCGCCTCATTTACATGTTCTGCAGAAATTACTTACTTGTATACTACTACTTAATAAATAAGTCCATATACTGTTGGTGTCTTTTTTCTCCCTGATCAGAAAAAGGTATGTTCGATGAAGTCACAAGTGGTGAATTTTGTAAATGGCCCCTGCTTTACCTGTAAAGCGGGGGGGGGGGGGGGTTCTGATAAGGCAAAAAAACATTTGCCTTATCAGAAACACTTAACATTATTAACACTTCCCGCGGGCGCTGCGCGTGCAGTGTGGGGCAGAGTACTTAAGGGTATGCATGACGCGCCTCTCCCTACACAGACAGCACCGCTCTTGTGCCAGGTAAGTTACGGGCTCACCATAGCCCGTGCTAATTGGAGCTTGTTCCGAGTAGCTGAATCTATAACAACAACAGCGCCTCTCCCTCACTCGAACTGCAGCTCCGGTCTGCTTCGCTTCGAAACGCCCACCCCTCCTCCCTTGACTGCCTAGTCAACTTTTCTCAGTTCTGTGCTACCCCATGGTCCTTCTCTCTTATTCCCTAGTTCTGGGGGGTACTTCGCCGGATCCCCAAGTGTATCGATCGCTGCCCGCAGCTAGTTTCCCATATGTCAAAAGCACCCTTGTAGTTTCAACCTATTGTTGGAGAGTTTACATGCAATCTAGGCACTAGCAAGCTCTACCATTAACCCGGGAAATCTTATATATGCAGGCGATGAGTCACAATAACGTGGCTGAAGTATGTTGACCAGACCACACACTAGAAATTGAAGGGACGACGACGTTTCGGTCCGTCCTGGACCATTCTCAAGTCGATTGTGAAACGTCGTCGTCCCTTCAATTTCTAGTGTGTGGTCTGGTCAACAATCTTATATATATTTTCTCCTTGGCGGCTAGGCCCAATGGTCTGTGTTATTTTCCTCCTGTTTAACAAGAGGCACTTCCCAGTCTCTATGTACCATTCGCCTCACTTGTTATTGACTGTATTAACTCACCAGCTAGGTCCACCTAGGCATTTGTCCTATCTTGTTACTTGGCTCTATGCAGACTCTAATTAATTGGTCCACTGTTTATTACCTTGATAGATTGACTTATCTGTCTGACTGTATCTACTCAACTATGTTATTACCACTTGTCATGTACTTGTAATTATAGCTAATAAACAGTTAGTTAGTTTAGTTCATTTATTATGCACCCCATACCCATCCTGTGGGCGGTAGTGGAAAGGGTTACAGAGGCACATAATGGGCTCAGGGACTGAACCCCACAATTCATTTAGCTAAGCAAGTTACAATCTTGATGAGCTAGTTACAAAATTCAATAATTTGTGTTCTGCAGCTTATTGCACTATCTGGGTACTTGGCTTTATGCACCTGTTATAAATGTTGACACGGATTATTCACATTAGATTTACTTTAAGTCTCAACTATCTTATAACATTTGCATTGTACTTTAATTATAGCAATCTTCTTGAGGTTATCTTGAGATGCTTTCGGGGCTTTTAGTGTCCCCGCGGCCCGGTCCTCGACCAGGCCTCCACCCCCAGGAAGCATCCCGTGACAGCTGACTAACTCTCAGGTACCTATTTACTGCTAGGTAACAGGGGCGTTCAGGGTGAAAGAAACTTTTGCCCATTTGTTTCTGCCTCGTGCGGGAATCGAACCCGCGCCACAGAATTACGAGTCCTGCGCGCTATCCACCAGACTACGAGGCCCCCAAATAAGCAATAAGCATATTTTGTCTTCTGCAGCTTTGCATTATCTGGCTAACTGGTACTATGCATCTGTTATAAATGTGCTACTGTTTATTCTCATTAGATTCACTTTTGTAGTACCGCTGTATCTATGCAGCTATGTTATAGACTTTGTCTTATAGTCTCTTTGACATTGATCATATTGTGTTACTGCACTTATCATCTCTACACTACTATTTAATAAATAAGTTACCCCATACTGGCTTGCGTTTTTCTCCCCCGATCAGAAATTAATAGGAAGTTAGTTCCCTTGGAACTGGACACTGGTGCTGCAGTATCAACATTGTCTAGAGATTGGGCAGATACCTTGCAATTGAATGTAAAACCCGGTAGAAAACGTTTGGTTAGTATTTGGATGGGTGACCGCCTGGGAACACCAAATGCTGTTGGCAATGATGTTCACGGGCTCACCATAGCCCGTGCTACTTGGAACTTTTTGTTCCAACTTTTGGAACTTTTTGTTACTTGGAACTTTTTGTTCCAAGTAGCGAGTCTTAAACAACAACAACAACGGTAGAAAATCTTTAAGCGTATACGATAATGTACCGATTAAGGTACACAGCAGTATGCACAGCACAGATACACAGCAATGTGTTGCTGCTACCCTATTCTATATGAGATATTACAGTGTAGATCAAGAACTAGCTATAAGTTCAACTATTATTTCCATCTCACAGGATGGTTAGTCATACATGGACCTAGTGGAGATAATACCTGCCCTAATACAATAACAAACCAACTCTGACTAAACAACTCGCTATAAGTTCATCCACCTTAGGGGGCCTCGTAGCCTGGTGGATAGCGCGCAGGACTCGTAATTCTGTGGCGCGGGTTCGATTCCCGCACGAGGCAGAAACAAATGGGCAAAGTTTCTTTCACCCTGAATGCCCCTGTTACCTAGCAGTAAATAGGTACCTGGGAGTTAAGTCAGCTGTCACGGGCTGCTTCCTGGGGGTGGAGGCCTGGTCGAGGACCGGGCCGCGGGGACACTAAAGCCCCGAAATCATCTCAAGATAACCTTCCCATCTCACAGGATTGGTAAGTCATACATTTATTTATATTATTTATTTATATACAAGAAAGTACATTGGGTTTGTGAGAGTACATAGCATGACGTGTTTACATTCACACTGATAGCTTTGATTGATAGCACTGATAGCTTGCTTGATAATTTGACAAAGATTAGTAGGCATAATAAACCTAATTGATAACATATATAAGATGACAACAATTATCACAATGGTAAAGTTATATATCTCAGGTACATATATATATAGGGGATTGGGTAGCACTAGATACAGTGCGAGTTTATAGCACAAGGTAGGAAATTATGAAGATGAAATTAGGTACTTTTTGGTTTTGTTTTTGAATGAGGCAAAAGTTGGACAGCTTTTCAATTCATTAGGGAGTGAGTTCCATAGACTAGGTTCCTTTATTTGCATAGTGTTTACACAGATTAAGTTTGATTCTGGGGATGGGTAATTCCATCTATCATCATACTATCATGCAAGAGGAGCCACACATCTATAGTTCATCCAGTAAAATCAGCAGACTTCTAGATGTTACTACTGCTCGGCTTAGACTCGGTTACAAGTATCTCTGGGAATTCTCATTATCTGCTGATGTAGACCTGACCAAATGTAAAATGTGTCAACAAAATTATTAGCACACCCTCATTTCATGTGGTCTCCATCTCATGTTGGGCTCCGAATGCATGATAGAGCTGATAAGTTAGCCAAAGAATTTGCCTTTAAAGGAGCCGTTGAGTGTAACCTTGGATTGTCAATGAGCAATCTGAGAGCAGCAGTACACCGAGAACTTCAACAAGATCTTGTAGATCTGAGGCAAAGTGAAATTGACACCAGTAATTCCATCTATCATCATACTATCATGCAAGAGGAGCCACACATCTATGGATCATCCAATAAAATCAGCAGACTTCTAGATGTTACTACTGCTCGGCTTAGACTCGGTTACAAGTATCTCTGGGAATTCTCATTATCTGCTGATGTAGACCTGACCAAATGTAAACTGTGTCAACAAAATTATTCGCACACCCTCCGTCACTATGTGATGGAGTGCGAAAAGATACGTGAATTTAGAGACAATTCTATAACCAATGTTCCAGCGATGTGTCAATATTTCATTCAAAATGATCTGCTACCAGAAATTTTAGCCAAATATCCCCAGTTTGCTAACTGTAGGTAGTAACTAAGTGATTGTAACCTATCCACCGCTGCCCACTGGATGGGGGGGGGGGGCGGTGTGCAGGACAAACATATCAATTTTGACACTAGCTCTCCACATATGTCAGTTGCTTAATTTAGAACCTGTACTTGAGGTCGATCTCGAACCCATTGTTGATGTGATGATTTATATTGAATTTTGTAACAAGCTCATCAAGATTGTAACTTGCTTAGTTAAATGAATTGTAGGGTTCAGTCCCTGAGCCCATTATGTGCCTTTGTAACCCTTTCCACTACCGCCCACAAGATGGGTATGGGGTGCATAATAAATGAACTAAACTAAACGCACACCCTCCGTCACTATGTGATGGAGTGCGAAAAGATACGTGAATTCAGAGACAATTCTATAACAAATGTTCCAGAGATGTGTAAGTATTTTCTTCAAAATGATCTACTACCAGAAATCTTAGCCAAATATTCCCAGTTTGCTAACTGTAGGTAATAACTGAGTGATTGTAACCTATCCACCGCTGCCCACTGGATGGGGGGCGGTGTGCAGGACAAACATATCAATTGTGACATTAGCTCTACACATCAAATTCAAATTTTTATTCATGTAAAAGTACATACATAGAAGATGAGTTACAAACATAAAGTTGGATTTACAGATAGAGCTAGTACATACAATACCTAAAGCCACTAATACGCAAAGCGTTTCGGGCAAGGTGTGGCGGGGGGGGGGGGGAGACTTAGACTAAAACTTTATAGTAATTGAGATTAAAGTATAAATCGTGTTGAAAAAAAAGGAATATAAAAAAATGGGGGGAACATGGCAGAAATCAGTAATTTTACAAGTTTGTCAACAAACAGCATTGTTTAAAATAGCAAGACGGGTTGACATTTAGGGGTAAGGAAGGTTATATGGCATTTATTAGGTATTACTTAGTTTTTATCTTAAACTGGTTGAGAGAGGTACAGCCTTTGACATGATTGGGAAGGTCATTCCACATTCTGGGTTCCATGATTTGTAGAGCATTTCTAGTTTGGTTAAGTCGTAATCTTGGAATATTAAATAGGTATTTGTTTCTGGTGTGGTGCTCATGGGTTCTGTTACAACCTTCTAGGAAGCTTTTCAGGTCAGGATTGACATTACAGTTCAGAGTTTTAAATATATAGAGTAAACATGAGAGGATGTGCATTGACTTAATATCTAACATATTCAAAGATTTGGGTAAGAGTACCGAGTGCTGTCTGGGGCCAGAGTTAAATATTGTTCTATTAGCAGCTTTGTGTTGAGTAATTAGAGGACGTAAATGATTTTGGGTAGTAGAACCCCCATATGTAAGTTGCTTAATTTAGAAACTGTACTTGTGGTCGATCCACTCATCTGCTAGAATCCACTCAGTAAAACATCTAAACTACTGGGACCGACTAGAGAGCCTAAATCTGTATTCCCTTGAGCGCAGGCGGGAGAGATACATAATAATTTACACGTGGAAAATACTAGAGGGGCTGGTCCCAAATCTGCACACAGAAATAACACCACATGAGGTCAAGGCATAGCAGGATGTGCAGAATTATCCCGTTGAAGAGCAGAGGTGCAACAGGTACTCTGAGTGAGAACTCTATCAACATCAGAGGCCCGAGACTGTTCAACACGCTTCCACTACACATAAGGGGCATAACTGGCCGACCCCTAGCAGTGTTCAAGAGAGAACTAGATAAACACCTCCAAAGGATACCTGATCAACCAGGCTGTGATTCGTACGTCAGGCTGCGAGCAGCCGCGTCCAACAGCCTGGTTGACCAGTCCAGCAACCAGGAGGCCTGGTCGACGACCGGGCCGCGGGGACGCTAAACTCCGGAAGCACCTCAAGGTAACCTCAAGATAAGGATCTCGAACCCATTAATGAAGTGACGATGTGTATTGAATTTTGTAATTAGCTCATAGGGATTATAACTTGCTGAGCTAAATAAATTGTAGGGTTCAGTCCCTTAGCCCATTATGTGCCTCTAACGCGTACTCACTAGAAAGAAGACGAGAGAGATATCAAATAATATACACCTGGAAGATACTGGAGGGCCAAGTACCAAATCTACACAGTAAAATAACAACGTACTGGAGTGAACGACATGGAAGAAAATGTAGAATAGAACCAGTGAAGAGCAGAGGTGCCATAGGCACAATCAGAGAACACTGTATAAACATCAGAGGTCCGCGGTTGTTCAACGTCCTCCCAGCGAGCATAAGAAATATTGCCGGAACAACCGTGGACATTTTCAAGAGGAAACTAGATTTATTCCTCCAAGGAGTGCCGGACCAACCGGGCTGTGGTGGGTATGTGGGCCTGCGGGCCGCTCCAAGCAACAGCCTAGTGGACCAAACTCTCACAAGTCGAGCCTGGCCTCGGGCCGGGCTTGGGGAGTAGAAGAACTCCCAGAACCCCATCAACCAGGTATCAACAGGTTTCCACTGCCGCCCACAAGATGGGTATGAGGTGCATAATAAATTAACTAAACTAAACTAACAATGGAAATAAGTTATTTACGGTTAATTAGTGTTGAAGTTCGCTGCGAGTTATGGCATATTAGGTGTCCCATGCACTTATCTCTTGCAGCAACTAGGCCATGTAGTGCTGGGCGGAGACGAAATTAACACGAATTTTGTTCCACAGTGGCAGTGCCTCCGCCAGCGTTCCCGCCAGTTTATAAAGGCAGATGAGGCTATCATTCACAAAGATTAATACTATGACGTTATCATGGTAATTTAAACAATCATAGTATTAACTTCACGACATTATAATTGTCTCCACAGTTGTGGAGACAATTTTCTTTTAAACGTATTCCCGAAGATATAGCAGAAGTTTACACCTGGTGAATTCAATTTACTCATCAATTTATTCTAATTTTCATCTAGTAGTATTTAACATTATATTGTCGTTAAATAATTATTCTGTTGAAAATAAGGTTTAGTCGGGTAAGGAAAATGGCTAAATACCAATGCTATGGCAGGATCGCGAACTCCACTCGTGTCAACCCGCACTTCTAAATACCGGAACCATGTGTTGGAGAAATTTATACACGAATATCCCATAGGGACCACTGTTTTTCATGCGCAATTTTATAACTTCATATATTAATTAAGGAATTGTATAGACTCGAAGGTTATTTGGCAATACCGTTTAAAACAGAGAGGTATATTTCTTCACGTGACGGGTTGGGAGCTCCAATGAGGTTATTGGAACGGCTCAGGTCTTTAGACTTCTCCAGTGACCCAGTCTGTAGTGTAACAAGGCGGGTGGTTTGGCCCAAGTGATTAGTATACCATACCAGTTCTTTTTATCCATACATATAGTGAGTTTAAGACTAGGGCGCGCTTGTTAAATCAAGAAAATAATTTTGTAGTGCAAGATATAGGGAATAATCGCCGAGAGCAAGAGAGCTCAATACAGGAGGGTGCGAAGTCTAGCCTCGACCGCCATCATGAGACCGCCTGCCCAGGATGAATGCCAAACGTATGAGGACCTTCTAGATGAATTTGTAATAATATCGAGCGAACCAGATAGCGAAGAGGATGACGAATGGGTGGTACGTACTTTGTAGTTTGACTTGAGATGAAAATTAGGGGTTTAAATGGGGTTTGTTTGGCCAAAGTGATGTAAAGTCGTCCCCAAGGGAGTTGTGGGAGCGCGGACGATTTTCAACCTTATTGACAAACTATTCAGTTAACCCAGTTGTGCTGGCCTTCTTGCTGCCCTTCCCAGTCCTTGCATCCAAGGCTTCCACACCTGTTTTAGGACCGCGTAATGCCAGGAAATTGCCCATAATGGTGGAGTAGAGGGGAAGAAATAGGCGTTGGGGTGATGGTGGAGGGGTTGGGTGGCGCCTCTGGCTTCTTTTAACCCACTTCTTCTCTCACTCATTCAAGTCTCCTTTCCCCCTCCTGTTTCTTTCCATTTCCCGGCGGTGGAGTCTGCCGTCGGCGGGAACCTGATATTGTACCCTGCCGAGTCTGGCTTTGATAAATAAGGCGAGTGACTACCGCCATGGCTGCTGGGCTCTCGACTTGGAAATCATGAAGGCCTTCAGCGGCTCACATCAGAGGCACAGTTCTAGCGAGCCATAGGCCTACTGTGGGGAGGTGAGAGCCTAGGCTCCAGTGAATGGTTTTAATTTAATTCCTGGATGTGTTGCATAAGGAAGGGGGGGGGGGGGGGCATTGGCATGTGTATTGGGCAACCTGTCGTTGTTATTACGAAGTTTTGCATCTTTTTTGCGAAATTTGTTTTGCATTTCGAAGGTGGGGAAAAAAATGATCAGCTCAGTTCTTGTTTGATTACTTAGTACCTAATGTGATATTGATTTGGGTCAGTTATGTTAGGGCAATTTGTTATTTTTCTTTAATTAGTGAAAACTTAGTTCTGTTGATTTATTTTGTCTTGATAGATTTCTAGCCAGGTACCTGACCTAATTAGGACATTTGTACTGACTTGGAGATATCAACTATATTGAGATCTTGTGTTGTATGGAACTCAGGTAGTTATCTTGAGGTTATCTTGAGATGATTTCGGGGCTTTAGTGTCCCCACGGCCCGGTCCTCGATCAGGCCTCCACCCCCAGGAAGCAGCCCGTGACAGCTGACTAACACCCAGGTACCTATTTACTGCTAGGTAACAGGGGCATAGGGTGAAAGAAACTCTGCCCATTGTTTCTCGCCGGCGCCCAGGATCGAACCCGGGACCACAGGATCACAGTCCAGCGTGCTGTCCGCTCGGCCGACCGGCTCCCTTATGAGTATGTAGTAGTATGAGGTTAAAGGAAATTGTGAAGGTTAAAGATTGCATTGGAACTTGTATAACTTTGATCAAAGTTTTATTAAAGTTGTTGAAGGTATTATATGGTACCAAGTGCTGATGTATTGTCTATTTGATACTGTAACCTGTGGCTTAACATACTGCAGTCTCATTGGCATTATGATTGATGTACTGTTATGTTTTTTATTTTATGGTTGCATTTCTAGGTTAAATATGCTGTTCCTGGTTTAACAAAATGTATATTTTGCACTTTATTCTGCTACACAAGTATCTTGTTTACTTTCCTTTTTAAATGAAACTTAATACTTTCTTGAAAAATCATTTTAGCTGATAACATCATTTGGTATAGTTAAAACAGTTTCACATTCTAGATTCTCTATTAGATTCTTTTTTTTTTTTTTTTTGAGATATATACAAGAGTTGTTACATTCTTGTACTACAAGAATGTACTATTCTTGTACTATTCTATTACATGGTGCATGACCAATAGGTGATAGTCCTGATTTTTGGGCTGTTGAAAAATGTTAGACAAGGTGCTTTCCTTGGTAAGAATGCCATTATTCCTTGGTAAGAATGTACCATTAATGGTACATTAATGGCAAACCTACTAAAGTACCTGAGGCACAATGCCATTACTGTATTTAAGGTTGTGTAAATACCAGTTTTTCCCTATAGCACACTTGTCATTATAGTAATTTGCATAATGGTAACAGTTTGTCATTGGGCTAGTTTAAATGAGCCTACAGTTTCTTTTTATTGTATAGGCCTAATATTTTAAAGTTTTTAAATATTTTACCCCATAATGTGAACAAGGCTGCATTTGTTTGAATAGTATAGAGTCAAAAAACTTGTCATAACCACTGAGGCACACCTCAGCTTCTTTCCTAGATGACTGTGGGATATCAGCTGAATAACCAGAACATAATTTGTAGTCTCACATACTACCAAAGTGTACTTAAGCTCTGCCTTTCCTTTCCAAAGTTTTTTTTAATTTTATTTTTATTTTTTGTTTGTCATCTTTGTTGTTGAAATTGCTTGTTTTTTACACTTAATTATTTGTTCTTAGTTATCCCCTTGTCACTAAACCTCGGGCTTTTTATTACCCTGTTGTATTTAAAGTAACTTGGTATTTGTTTCTTGTAATCATTTATAGGAATTAATTAATAGTATAATTGTTTATATAAGCATCTACCTCATTATCATAGTAAAATCTTCCACATGAATATTCTCTATCCCTGTTTATTTTTACACTTAGATTTATATTTGAGTAAATTTCTAGATTTACATGTCATTCTTTTTTTTTTTATCTATTTGAGCTCACTTTGTTTTCTTAGGTTCATACTAATTATAGGATTTTAATTAACCATTACTAAGCTAATTATCTTTAAGATCATTTTACTTTATGATAACATTATTTTATTATTTTTTATTTTACATTTATATTGTCAGGTCTCTACTGATTTTTTTTTTTTTTTTTTATTTTATCTAACTTCTGTGTCCTTCCTGGCTATCTATTGTATCTTTATTTTACTTCTAATTTGTTACTTTTATTGTACAGTATTTGCTTTTATTCTTGTGTTTTGCTATATCGTGTATCTTGTATCGTGACCCCTCTGCATCTCTATGCACACTGATATTGATCCTGATCAAAATCTTCTGTCTCGTATCTACACCAACCAGCACATTGATCATCATTATTGCAAGTATTTCACAGCACACCAGGCTAAAAACAAACTCCAAAATAGCACCTGTTTATCAGTTTACAACCAAAATGTTAGATCACTTGGTAAACATTTTGACGATATAAATGCATTACTCACAGCACTAGGTACTAACTTATCGTTCATTATTTTAACAGAAACTTGGCTAAATAAAAACTATACCCAACCCTACAACTTAGCTAGTTATAAAGCCATTCATAACTGTAGGCCTAATAAAAAAGGTGACGGCACAGCTATATATTACCGAGATACATTTATCTACAACAGTGTTATTAGTGACAGATGACTACTGTGAATATACTTTTGCTCAGTTTACAATTAAATCCCTTAAATCCTCTTTGACTATTGGAGCCATCTATAGATTTCACAATACTAACATAGCTTCTTTCTCAGATAACCTAAGGAATCTTATTATAAACAACAATCTCAACAAAAACCACATCATTCTGGGAGGAGACTTTAATATTGACCTGGGTCAACAAAATTGCTCTCAAGTTGATTATTTCCTTAACAGCATGCACTCCTGTATGCTAATCCCCACAATCACCAAACCTACCCGAGTCACTCAAACATCAGCCACTACCTTGGACCACATATGGACAAACATAACAGCTCCCCTTGTATCTGGTATAATCAACGACAGAACTGACCACTATCCTACCTTTCTCATAGCTGAACATGGACATAACACCACCAAAAAGCAAGAAACTTTCATTTAGGCTACACAGTGAATCAGCTTTAGGCAATCTTACAGATGCACTTCACAATATTAACTGGGATTCTGAATTCAATAATACCCAGGATATAAATTCATTAGCTAACCTCTTCCTCTCCAAAACTCTAAGCCTCTACAACCTTCATTGTCCCCTTCTTACCAAGCAAGTAACTGACAAAAGATTAAACAATCTATGGCTCACAAGTGGCATTCTTAGGATTAGAAACATGAATATGAAAGAACTTAGGATTGGCCTAGTTTCAAAGGAAGTAGCTAAAAGGTACTCATCAATGCTTACCAGTATCATAAGGCAAAACTTGCATATTATGTGAATAGATTCAATGAAGCAAAAGGCAACATGAAAAGCACTTGGAAAACAATCTCTAGTATTCTAGGAACTAAACAACACTCACATAACCAAATAAAACTCTACAAGGATGGGGATATACCGTCAACTGATTTAGAAATGGCAAATGAATTTAATAGTTTCTTTTCATCGGTTGGTGCTAATCTTGCCAGTAAAATCCCACACTCAGACACATTAACATATCTCTCAGGCAGCTATCCAAACACTCTTCTTTCACCAATCAGCCCGGCAGATGTTGTGTCCATCATACACTCTCTAAATACCAAGGCAGGGAACACCAGTGAAATTCCGTCCATTGTATACAAGAGCGCCTCCCATGCCCTTGCCCCACCCATAGCCCTACTGTTCAACAAATCTATAGTTTTTCACACCTTCCCTGATATCCTCAAAAGAGCAAGAGTAACGCCAGTCCATGAAGGAGGCAATCCGGCGGACATAAACAATTATAGACCATTATCAAATCTACCCATTCTATCAAAAATATTTGAAAAAATTATGCACAAACAGCTCTATTCCTACCTCGTAAAATTCGACATACTCAGCCCCTGCCAGTTTGGCTTCCGGTCCCAAAAGAGCACCAACGATGCAATCATTAGTCTCATTGACGTAATCTACTCGGCCCTTGACAAAAATGAGTTTCCGATTGGACTCTTCATTGACCTAAGAAAAGCCTTTGATACTGTTAATCACAACTACCTCTTACTTAAACTCCAGCATTATGGAATCCGAGGCCTTGCCCTTGACTACATCCAATCCTATCTTAGTGACAGACACCAATATGTAACCATCAATGATACAACTTCTTTCGCTCTACCAATTACCGTTGGAGTGCCACAGGGCAGTATCTTAGGACCTCTTCTATTTCTTATATATATAAACGATCTGCCTAATGTCTCTAATATTCTTAAACCTATATTGTTTGCTGACGATACTACCCTTATCTATTCAGACCTCAACCCACATACACTAAATAATGTTGTGAATAATGAATTAAAAAAAGTCCACTTATGGATGTCAACTAACAAACTAACATTAAACATAGAAAAGACTTACTACATCTTATTTGGAAGCAAATCATCAAATACAATTCAGCTACAGATAGACAACATTAACATCAGTAATGAAAATGATGGAAAGTTTCTTGGCCTTTTCCTAGACAAGAGACTCAACTTCAGCACCCACATTCAACACATAACTAGGAAAGTCTCTAAGACAGTTGGTATACTCTCTAAAGTAAGATATTATGTTCCTAACTCTGCTCTCCTCTCACTATATTATGCACTAATCTACCCCTATCTTAATTATGGTATCTGTGCATGGGGGTCTACCACTGCAAATCACCTTAAGCACCCAGCAAAAATCATCACCCAGCAAAAATCTGCTATCAGAATAATAACTCTGCTTTCAGACAACACTCAGCTCTCTTGTTTAAATCTCTAAACTTGCTAAATATTAACTCCCTCCACACATTCTCTTGTCAACTACATCTACAAAACCCTGTTCTTAAATGCAAACCATGCTCTGAAACTCCCTGGACAGATGTAATAGGACCCATTATCACCACACCAGAAATAAATATCTCTTTGATATCCCCAGGGTCAAACTTAATCTGTGTAAACACTATGCAAATTAAGGGACCTAGTCTATGGAACTCACTCCCTAGTGAATTGAAAAGCTGTCAAACTTTTGCCTTATTTAAAAGCAAAACCAAAAAGTACCTAATTTCATCTTCTTAGTTTCCTACACTGAGCTTTAAATTTGCTCTGTACCTAGTGTTACCCAATCTCCTAATTTTTATGTATTTAACCCAAACAATCTTATCATTGTGTTCATTGCTGTCTTCTTTTATGTGCTAGCCATATGCTGTATTGTGCCTACCAATTTTTGTCAACTACCATTCACGCCGTAATTGCAATCAATCTGAGCTACCTATGTGCTTTAATATACCTACAATTTTCTCTCATTTTTTTCTTGCCTTGTAACTGTTATCATTTTTTATAAATTTTGCAATTACAGTATTTACCTACTTAAAATGTTCTTAGATTAAGGACCTGCCCGAAACGCTGCGCGTACTAGTGGCTTTACAAGATTGTAATTACCATATCATGTATCATCACAATCCCAATGCACCTTCTTGTATATACATAAATAAATAAATAAATAAATAAATAAATAAATAAATGAACAAAGGGTTGAGCTATTGTATTGCTTGTTCTTCAATGGCCCCTGTTGTTATAAAAGATTGGATGTTCTCCAGTTAGTACCCATAATAACACTGATTAATTTCCTGATAGTATTTATATTTTCTGGCATTCATATAAATTACTATTGACTTGTACATTATCTTGGCCTACTTTATCACTGATTAACAACTAGTATCTTATTTATTCATAAATATTAAGGTTTTGTTTATCAAATTTGTTGTCTAACTTCAACTTTGAATCCTAAATGGTCATCCAATTTACAAATAAAGCTCATTTCTTCTAATTGACTTCATATCTAGCAGTGTAACACAGGTCCAATTTAAAATCTTATTTAACTAAACACCCAACCTCATTACCTAACATAATAATATCTAACATATATAATAAAAATACAACCCTTAATCATCGCACTTTACATCATGATCCCCAAGTAAATGCAAAAAGTACAATGCAGTTGCAGTATGAAGTATATATGTTATCGGTATGTAGTTAATCTGGTTATAGCATGCACAGTAAGAATAGAGTTCAGGCCAATGTTTCACTAGCATATTTTAGAAAAGCTGTAGGCCTATGATGGTTTTTATATTACGTTATGTAGCTGTACTCTTAGATTAAGTATTGAAGACTACATTAATGAACAGTACTTGATTTATTGATTAGCCTTCTCTAATTAGTTTGAAATTCTTTAGTGTGGTTGGCTCTTAATATCCTTCATGACAAAATAAGAATAGGTATAAATGTTTCACAGTAGTTGGTAAGAAAAAATGCTTTTCACTTCTTAGAATGAATTTGTTTACAATGTGGATAGTTTATATGGGCATAACCATTATGTGTTATGAAGGTGAAACTGACAGATAATATTTGTTGGACATACAGCATGTAGGTACATATGCCTACTTAAACCTGAGGTTGCAGGTGACAAGTGAAGAGTGCCTACTTAACCTTTGCTCTTCAATACAAACATATAATTCTATGCCATTATAAAATGTGGAAAGATCTTTTAGTTTTAACCTACTGTATTTCATGTACAGTACAGTACTTGTAACAAAAATTTTAGGCATTGTGAAAATTTTTAATTTTATAATGGTGGTTCTACAATAAAGTACTAGGTCCTGTATATGAGGAAATTCATAAGTGTAGTTAGGTATTATTACTGGTATTTAAAACAAACATTTGCTTAAGTGAAAAGCAATTAAATATA
Organism: Procambarus clarkii; assembly: GCF_040958095.1. Lineage (NCBI taxonomy): Eukaryota > Metazoa > Arthropoda > Malacostraca > Decapoda > Cambaridae > Procambarus > Procambarus clarkii. Next base: position 23,560,770 of record NC_091234.1, on the reverse strand, counting down.
ATGCAGTGAGATGCTTAAAATAAAATATATTGTAATTAATGGTAGGACAATTGAGTTTAGTTCCATATGTAAATTGTGTAAGTAATTCACAGTACTTTGCAATATGAAGACATGTGCAGATGGAGAAAAAGTCTAGATGACACAAATGAGTGAAACCTGTTCTGTAGTTTGGAGTGTACTAGCACAACCCGTCCTCAGACCTACCTTGTGATAATTTTCGGGCTTAGCATCCCCATGGCTCGGTCCTCAACCAGGCCTCCTGGTTGCTTTGAAACCTCTGTACCTTTGCATTGAAAGCAGAGGTACAATAGGTACAATACTCTGAGAGAGAACACTATCAACATCAGTGGCCCGAGACTGTTCAACATGCTTCCACTACACATAAGGGGCATAACTGGCCGACCCCTTAGTGTTCGAGAGAGAACTGGATAAATACCTCCAATGTATACCTGATCAACCAAGCTGTGATTCGTACATCAAGCTGTGAGCAGCTGCGTCCAACAGCCTGGCTGACCAGTCCAGCAATGAGGAGGCCTGGTCAACGACTGGGCAGTGGGGTTGCTGAGCAACGAAATAATTTAATCTCAAGGTAGGTATGTGGATAAAGCATTTACAGTGTCATGGTTCGAACAAAAGTCGTCAACTACTTGTTGTGGAAGTGTTTGTACATCATCAGTTGTGCATCGTGTGTAAACCGTTTTTCATTCATAAATGGGATTTTGTGGGTGCATGGAATGGACTTTAGCCTTTGTTTAGGAGAATGGCCTGACCAGCAGTATTGGAAGTCAGATCCAATTCTGAAGGTGTGGTGTTTACTGTCATCCTGTTGTGGTTTAGTTTAGTATTTTTCATGGAAAAAGGAATTGTTTAAAGTTAAAGATGCCTGTACCTGGTACTTGAGGCAGGTATTCTCATACTTTAGGAATATTTTGGAGTTTACTATCCTAGAGTCCTGGTCCTTGGCTTGTATAGTTCCATTTCTCTTTTAAATCGTAACAGGCCAGATTCAGAAATTAAACACCTTGGTTCTCCTTTTGGTATGTGGTAGTTTGAAATAAAAATATTGTTAGTTTGCCAGAAAGGTGTGGAAAAAAATGATAGTGTGTTTTGGTCCTTGCCTGAGTCTTGGTCACCATGGATAGTTCACTTAACTTCCATAAAATAGGAAAGTTTAGACATAAATTGGTTCTCTTATTTGAATGGCCATCATCATCGAAGGTTTGTGATTCATAATCATACTTCACAATAAAAGGCTGCTGCTGGTATTGTTGTAAATACAATTGACAAATTAAGATTTAATAAGCATAAAAGTATTCAAATAGTCATAGTTGCCATTCTCCCCCTGTACACGCAACCCACCACTTGCATTCTCTTCCCAGCCAATGTGCACTGATCCCATAAACTAGCTACACATTCATGAACAAACTCTGCCAGTTGCATGCATGCACTCAGCTGGACATTTGCATGCACATTAAAATGTAAATTTTGGCGTGCTCACACTTAAATGTACACGCTCTCTGAAATACCTGCACTCACACAGTTGAGTTGTAAAGCTTGTTCCTAATAGATAAAGCAACTTGCATACTCCAATGCACCTGTTTCGTGATTGCAGCCACTACTATGAGGCTGGGCTCGGGAAGTAGAAGAACTCCCAAGACCCTCTCCAGGCAGAGTAAAAAAAAATTACGGACCTATAGCACTAACATCACACATCATAAAATTTTGGAAAGTGCGCTAAGAAGTAAGATCACAAAATGCAAGGAATCACAGCATTTCCAATAACCCTTGACAACATGGTTTCAGAACAGGGTGCTCTTGCCTATTACAGTTGCTGGACCACTGACATGGCCTTAGATGCCATAGAAGACAATTAAAACGCTGATGTAATTTACACAGATTTTGCAAAAGTCTTTGACAGATGTAAGCATGTTGTTGTTGCACACAAAATGCGTTCCAAAGGAATTACCAATGAAATACGCAGATGGATTACAATTTCCTGACAACAGAACCCAATTTGTAATAGTTAACAAGATAAAATCCCTACCATCAACCGTGAAGAGCTCAGTTTCCCAGGGTGCTGTGCTTGCTCTGGTACTTTTTGTCCTCCCCCATATTGGACATAGACAAGGACACAATCTATAGTACTGTATTATTCTTTCCAGATGACACTAGGATTTTTGAGAGTAATCAACATAGAGGACACAGTAAACCTCCAATCATATGTAAATTGGTCTTTCAATGGGCTACAGAAAATAATATGGTATTTAATGCAGGTAAGTTTCAGCTCCTGCACTACGGAAAAAGAAAATATATAAAAAGATGTACAAAATGTACATCTTTTTTCACACATTGCTTTATAACATAAAACCAAAAAGCAATGTTAAGGATTTGGGTGTACTCATGTCGGAAGAGCTTACCTTTAACCCATAAGCTGCAAAATATATACTCACATAGGCGATGTGAGTAACCAGCACCGCAGTGCGCTCCTTGTACAACAAAATAAAAAATCAGTGATTGAAGGGTCCCCTACACAATTTAAATGCCTCGCAGCTTCACAGGGTTAGAACATAAGAACAAAGGTAACTGCAGAAGGCCTATTGGCCCATACGAGGCAGCTCCCATTTATAACCACCCAGTCCCACTCACACCCCCAACCCACGCCTGAAACAATCGAGGGACCCCACCTCCACAACATGACGTGGCAACCGACTCCACAAACCAACAACCCTGCCACCGAACCAGCACCCACCCAAGTCCCTCCCAAATCCAAACCCATCCAACCCACACCCACTGTTTCGTGTTCTGTCCCGTGCTGATACCCCCAACATCCCACCAACATCCCCCCTGCTATGTCCACCCACCCACCTGCAAACCTCCACCATGCCACTCCCCACCCCCCTGCCCTTCCAGTGAATGCAATTTAAGCTTTGTTAATCTTTCTTCATATGAAAGATTTCTAATTTGGGGAATTAACCTTAGTCATCCTACGCTGGATAAGGTCAAGTGAATTTATATCCATTCTATAGTACGGCGACCAAAACTGAACTGCATAATCTAAATGGGGCCTAACCAGAGCAAGATATAGCTGAAGAACCACACCGGGTGTCTTGTTACTAACGCTTCGATTAATAAATTCCAGTGTCCTATTTGCCTTATTACGAACATTCATGCATTGATCCTTTTGTTTTAAATTCTTACTAATCATAACTCCCAGATGCCTTTCACAATCCGACTTAGCAATCTCAACACCATCTAGCTCGTATCTTGTAACTCTATCATCATTACCGAGCCTCAGAACTTTACATTTATCAGCATTAAACTGCATCTGCCAATCTTTTGACCATTTTAAAACCTCCATTGTTCACATAAGCTTCCTCAGGTCTCTTGTAAACAGACACCATTTAAAATAAAAATAAAATTGGGGTAACATTCTCGGGTGTAAGAGCCTCGGTACTGAGTGAGCAACCAAGGCTGGCGACACAGTATGAGCTAACAGCACTGCTGTTCAGCTTGTGACCACAGCATCGCTTAAAAATGACAAAATATACATGTAGCTGCTATTATTTAGCGATGATAGTATTACAGAAGATCCCTGACTGATAAAAATGACCAGGATTCTGATAATAGCAGGATTGTGGTAATAGTGCTGTGTGTAGTATGGTGGGAGGAGTAATGCTGAAGGCAGGAGGGAGGTACAGTATCTTCATCTACTGACTATGTGTGGCCATCTTTTATTGTCTGGCTTCACCATACCAACTTAGTGGTTCGCTATGGTGAATACAAATGTAGGTACTGTACTTAAATATAAAAGGGAGTATGTTTGGAGGAGCCATTTTTGGTGAGGGAGGTGGCATCATCTGCATGACTTGTCATGCTGTGTAAGGATGGTCACTATGCTGTTTGGACACCATAATCAGCTTAGTTGTACAGTTATGGTGAATAAAATATGTAGATACTTGTATATAATGTGTGTGTATAGTATAATACCACCACAAACAGTATGGTTGGAAGAATTTTAGTGCATCTGGCCTTGAACGAGTGAGGCAGCATCAGTTGACTGTGGCGACCTCTGTTATTGTCTGAACTCACCATACCAGCTTACTTGTACAGTTATGGTGAACAAAACGTGTAGATACTTACATATAATGTCTGTATGTGTATAGTGAATAAAAGCAAAAACAGTATGGTGGGGGAAGTGGTGGTGGCGAGTGAGTTGTTGGTGAGGGAGGGAAGGGGGTAGCTTTTGCTGGCTAGTGTGTGGTGGCCAATCATCTTTATGACTTGCCATACAACTTGGTGTATTGTTATGGTGAACAAAACATACAGATACTTGTATATGACCTCTGTGTAGTGTAATTACAGCAAAAATGTTTGTTTTATGAATCAATTCAATAATTATAGCAATTCAATAATAATTGAATCGCTAACATGCACATCATACTTTTGAGTATAGTGATGATTCACACATTATGTAGATACATCATATACAGGCATACCTCAGAATACGAGTTTAATCCGTTCCTGGAGACGCCTCGCATTCCGAAAACTCGCATTCCGAAGTTAATTTCCCCATAAGAAATAAAGGGAAATGAATTAATCCGTTCCTGACTACCCCAAAAACCCCACATCAAACTAAATTTTTATACCTAATTTACCTAATTCATCTAAATAAACCTACAAAACTATGTTCCAGTTATTACTTACCTTGCTGTCGAGTGCTGTAGGTGTATGGAAGATGGTGAGGAGGGGGGAGGAGGAGAGGAGTTACTGTTTGGAAGGGGAGTCCCCTTCCATAATCACATCAGGCAGTGAGGACCTTTCTGGTGTGCTCTCCCTGGGACGTTTTACCTGAGTGCCACTAGGTCCTGGTTGAGGCTCACTGCTCGATTTCCTCACCACAAATCTGTCCATGGAAGCTTGCTTTTCCCTTCTTCGCAAGCTGTCTCTGTAGTAAGGCATCACATTGTCATTGAAAAGATTAAGACAACGGCCTACTACAGCTTTCTCTGGGTGAGTCTGTTCAATAGTTGTTTGAATCTCTTCCCACATCTGACACACCTTCTTAATTACTGCAGAAGGGACATTCGCTGGTGCTGCTGCCACCTCCTCCTCCACTGCAGAATCATTCGCTGCTGCGTTGGCTTGCTGTTCCTGTTGAAGGGCTAGGAGTTCTTCGGTGGTCAGTTCTTCGTTGTGTTCTTCCACCAACTCCTCCACATCATCACCATCCAATTCCAAGCCCATTTGCTGGCCTAGACTAACAATTTCCTCAACAATAGGCGCATCATTTATAGGCTCAAACCCCTCAAAGTCTAGTTCTCTCACACCTTCAGGCCACAATTTTCTCCAGCCAGAGATCAGGGTTCTTTAAGTCACTTCTTGCCAGGCTTTGTCAACGAGTTTTAAAGCACTACAAATGTTAAAATGCTGTCTCCAGAACTCTTTGAGGGTGAGGTTTGTGGCTTCAGTCACTTCAAAACATTTCCGGAAAAGTGCCCTTTCATAAAGTTTCTTAAAATTCGCTATGATTTTCTGGTCCATAGGCTGAATTAGAGGAGTGGTGTTAGGAGGAAGGAATTTAACTGTGAGGAATTTATTGTATCTAGGCAACAAATCATCTTCCAAGCCTGGAGTATGAGCAGGAGCATTGTCAAGGAGAAGCACGGCTTTGAGTGGCAATTGTTTCTCCTGCAGATATTTTTCTATGGCAGGGCACAGCACTTCATTCACCCACTCCGAAAAAATAAGCCTAGTCACCCATGCTTTTTTATTAGACTTCCACATCACACACAAATGGGTTTTCTGCACATTATACTGTTTGAAAACCCTTGGATTTTCAGAATGATACACTAGCAAGGGTTTAATTTTTAAATCGCCACTCGCATTTCCACACAGCCCAAGCGTAAACCTATCTTTCATAGGCTTGTGTCCAGGCAAGGATTTTTCCTCCTTGGTAATGTATGTCCTCTTAGGCATTCTTTTCCAAAACAGTCCTGTTTCGTCACAATTAAACACTTGTTGCGGTAGGTATCCCTCAGCCTCTGCAAACTCTTTAAATTCGTCAATAAATCGTCCAGCGGCTGGTTTGTCTGAGCTGGCTGCCTCCCCATGCCTTGTTACACTGTGGATACCACTTCTTTTTCTAAATTTTTCAAACCAGCCCCTGCTTGCCTTAAACTCTTTCGTATCTGCATCGCTCGTTGCAGGGGGTTTCTTTAGAAGGTCTTCATGCAATACCCTGGCTTTCTCACAAATAATGGCCTCCGAAACACTATCACCCCTCAACTCCTTGTCGTGTATCCAAATTAATAACAACTTTTCCACTTCTTCAAGTATTTGTGGTCTTTGTGCCGTTAATGTTCTTACTCCTTTTGCCACTTTAGCACCCATAATCTTATTTTTCTTCTTAAGTATAGTGCATATTGTTGATGTGGCTTTGTTGTACTGCCTACAAAGTTCAACAACACGTGTACCGTTCTCATGCTTCCGAATGATCTCTTGTTTCTCCTCTATTGTCATCCTCACATGAGCTTTCTGTCCTTTATCCTTACCACTGGCTTTCTTGGGACCCATGGTGAGATATATAATAACAAATTGTATAGACAAATCACCAAAAATCCAACAAAACACTGAAAATCCGCGAGAAGAATTGATGTGGGGGTAGTCACTGAGCGCGAGACAATGGTAAACTGAGGGGCGACGATCGCCGAACCACCACGCGCTAGGTCGGCCTGTACGTGTATCAACAAACTCGCGTCCCGAAGTAACCCTCGCCTTCCGAGACAAATTTTTGGAGTAAATACTGCTCGTCTTCCGAAAACCTCGCATACAGGGACACTCGCATTCCGAGGTGCCACTGTATATAAAATATATATCATATATATATTTTATTATATAGATATATCACACTACGTGAACTCCGTCCCCTGAGGATGAAAGTATTAAGCCACAGAGCTGAAAATGTGTTAACAAGGTGGATATGATTTTTTTTTTTCATTTTGTTTTATTTTGCAATTTATTGCCATTAATGGTAGGCCTACTTCATTAGAAATTTTGCATGTACTTTCCTTTTATAATGGCTGGGTGTATTGTATTTGGAAATGTGGGTATTATTAAGCTGTAGTACATTTTGTAGATATTTCTTGTGAATATACTGGGATTGCTGCATTTTGCTCAGAACATTAAATTCTCAGTCCCTTAGCTATTTTATATTCAGTTTTCATTCTAGTAAAAAAATTCTTAGCTAATAATACCTGCCTGATACCTGGTTGATGGGGTTCTGGGAGTTGTTCTACTCCCCAAGCCCGGCCCGAGGCCAGGCTTGAGTTGTGAAAGCTTGGTCCGAAAGGCTGTTGCTTGGAGTGGTCAGCATGCTGCTCCAAGCTAGCAGGCCCACATACTAGCAGCATTGTATGTGGCATACTACTAGCATACTAGCAGCCCCACATATCCAGAACAGCCCAGTTGGTCCAACACTTCATGAGAAAACTAGATAGTTTTCTCATGAAGATGTCCACGGGTGTTCCAGCAATATTTCTTATACTGTACAGTACTCACGGGGAGCATGTTGAACAACCATGGACCTCTGATGTTTATACAGTGTTCTCTGATTGTGCTTATGGCACCCCTGCTCTTCACTGGTTTTAGCTTTCTCAAAACCCAAATGTCGAGTACACAATGTGTCAACTTTGTGAAAGAGAAAACATGCACTCTTGAACATTATATTGTAGAATGTCCAATATTGACTGGCTTTTGCCCCCCTGGGCTAAGGTATGCTGAACTATGTAATTACTATATGAGTACTGGAACACTTGATGATATATTGGACTTGTACCCAAGATTGACCATGTAATGTATCAATTATACAATGTATGTATGTGATGTAACTATATAACCTGAACTTGTAAAAGCACCTTAATCAACTTAAGTGATTAAGTGCTTAATTGCACACTAGTTTCTCTGTCAGCTATCTAACCCTGTCAGAGTAAAAGAGACAAATGTATGTGAATGCATGTGTGTGTATATATGCATGTATTTATGTATATGTACGTATATATGTAATTACCTAAGTGTAGTTACAGGATGAGAGCTACACTCGTGGTGTCCTGTCTTCCCAGCACTCTGTCATATAACTCTTTGAAACTACTGACGGTCTTGGCCTCCCACCTTCTCACCTAACTTGTTCCAACCGTCTACCACTCTGTTTGCGAAAGTGAATTTTCTTATATTTCTTCGGCATCTGTGTTTAGCTAGTTTAAATCTGTGACCTCTTGTTCTTAAAGTTCCAGGTCTCGGGAAATCTTCCCTCTCGATTTTATCAATTCCTGTTACTATTTTGTATGTAGTGATCATATCACCTCTTTTTCTTCTGTCTTCTAGTTTTGGCGTATTTAATGCCTCTAACCTCTCCTCGAAGCTCTTGCCCTTCAGTTCTAGGAGCCACTTAGTAGCATGTCTTTGCACCTTTTCCAGTTTGTTGATGTGCTTCTTAAGATATGGGCACCACACAACTGCTGCATATTCTAGCTTTGGCCTAACAAAAGTCGTGAACAATTTCTTTAGTATATCGCCATCCATGTATTTAAAAGCAATTCTGAAGTTAGAAAGTGTGGCATGGGCTCCTCGCACAATATTCTTTGTGGTCCTCAGGTGATAGTTTTCTATCTAGAACCACCCCTAGATCTCTCTCTTTATCAGAATTCTTGAAAGATTTCTCACATAATATATAGGATGTGTGAGGTCTATGTTCTCCTATTCCACATTCCAAAACATGGCATTTATTAACATTAAATTCCATTTGCCAAGTGGTGCTTCATATACTTATCTTGTCCAGGTCCTCTTGAAGGGCATGACATTCATCTAAGTTTCTTATCCTTCCTATTATCTTAGCATCATCAGCAAACATGTTCATATAATTCTGTATACCAACTGGTAGATCATTTATGTAGACAATAAACATCACTGGTGCAAGAACTGAGCCCTGTGGTACTCCACTTGTAACATTTCTCCATTCCGATACATTGCCTCTGATTACTGCCCTCATTTTTCTATCAGTCAGAAAATTTTTCATCCATGTTAGAAGCTTACCTGTCACCCCTCCAATATTTTTCAGTTACCAGAACAACCTCTTATGTGGAACTCTGTCAAAAGCCTTTTTTAGGTCCAGATAAATGCAGTCAGCCCAACCATCTCTTTCCTGTAATATCTCTGTGGCTCGATCATAGAAACCGAGTAAATTTGATACACAGGATCTTCCAGATCGAAAACCATACTGTCTGTCTGATATTATATCATTTCTCTCCAGGTGTTCTACCCATTTAGTTTTGATTAGTTTTTCCAATACTTTCACTATTACATTTGTCAATGTTACAGGTCTATAATTGAGGGGGTCTTCCCTGCTGCCACTTTTGTAGATTGGAACTATGTTAGCCTGTTTCCACCCATCTGCTACGATTCCTGTACACAGGGATGCCTGAAAGATCAGGTGAAGTGGAATGCTGAGCTCAGATGCACATTCTCTCAGAACCCATGGTGAAACTCCATCTGGGCCAGCTGCTTTCTTACAGAGCTCCTTTAGCATATTTTCCACTTCATCTCTAGACACACCTATCCGCTCTGTTGTTCTCTGGAATTCTTATTGTCTGGTTTTCTGACGATTTAATTTTGTACACACACACTTTGGAACTTTTCATTTAAGGGGGCGTCAGAGGATTATAGATGAAAGTTGTTCAATGTCAACCAATATTAATTTTCTAGTTGTATATGAAAAGTGCTTAAATTGTCCCAAGTTTCAGTACTGCAGCGTAAATAGAAAGGGAGTTTCCCCCCCCCCCCAATGTTTTTTACACATTTTCAAGTCCACACTTCAGAACACACGTTTCAGATATAATTATTCTGTGACACTTTTCTGACACATTAGCATATAATAAAGGATTTGGGGCTTTAGAATTTCCAAAACATCTTTAGTTTTCCTAATACAAATGTTCAAAGTTCCCCAATTTTTTTTTGCAAATATGGCATGTTTATTGCTATTATAAAATCAATAAATGAACTTAGAGAAAAATGAAAACTCTCCAATGTAGAGACATGCCCTCCACATATACTGTTGAAGTTTCATGTAAATTGAATGAAAAAGGAATCAGTTTTGTAAACGTTTGTGTTAATTGAAAAAAAAACAGAAATGAATAAAGTCTAAGGTTCTAAAATCTGTGGCTGAGGTTGACATCAACCAATTTTCTCCAAAATTGGCATCCTTACAGATATTCTTACGTACAGTCAGGTGTGTAAGTTTGATGCAAATCGCCCAAAAAAAAAAAAAAAAAAAAAAAGAAACTTTTATTTTTTCTTAAATTTTTTTTCCAATTAAACTAATTATAATATTTGTTTAATATATGCTATTGTGATAGCAAAGAGTCGTAGTTATGATTTCAGTTGACACTTTTGATTGATAATCGATTTTGACCATTTTTGCATAATTTTCACAACTACTTCAATATTTTTTTTCTCCCTTCCTATTTATGCTACGATTCTGAAACTTGGACCAGATGAAACACTTTTCATATAGAACTTGTCAAAAAAGTTTGATTGAAATCGAACGAGTTTTCATTTTTGCATTTTTGGACCCAGATGCCAACCAGACGCCCCCTTAATGTTTCACACATTTCCTTTTCATTTTCTGTGAATCTGTTTCCCATTTTCAACCTCTGGATATTATCCTTTACCTGCAATTTGTTGTTTATGAATCTGTAGAATAGGCCCGGTTCTGTTTTACATTTATCCACTATCCCCTTTTCAAAATTTCTTTCTGCCTCTCTCCTTACTGTCGTATAGTTATTTCTCGCATCTTTGTATCGCTGGTATGTTTGGGGGTTTGGCTTCTTCCTATACTGATTCCATTTTGTGTCTTTTGGTCTCTGGCCCTCTCACAATTTCTCTTGAACCAATCCTGTTTTCTGGCCCTGCATCTCTGTTTTGGTATGAATGTTTGTGTGCCTTCCTCGTATATTTTAAAAAATTTGGCATACATTTCATTTACTTCCCTGCCTAGTAACAGGTGAGTCCAATTACACTCATTAAATTTTTTTTGAAGTTCCCCATAGTGACCTCTCCTTAAATCGAGTTTATCAACTGTTTCAATGTCTCCATTTTCTTCTAGATGATATCTTAAAGCATAATCAATGTCTAACAGGACATGATCACTCTTTCCCAAGGGAGGAAGGTACTGGATGTCAAATATCTCTTATTCTTTCCTGGTGAATACTAGATCTAGTACTGACGGTACATCTCCTTCCCTCATTCTTGTGGCCTGCTTCGTGTTGATACAAGAATGTCTCCAGAATGAGGTTCACAAATCTGCATGTCCAAAAGTCCTCCGTTCTTGCTTCATAGGCCTCCCAGTCTATTGCTTTAGCCCTCAATCCGCTAGGGGCCCAAATGGAATTCACACCCACAGGCGCAACAAAAAAAAAATCCAAAAAATTCTTTTGTCTTATAGAAGTGTTCATTTTTATTCCCTGATCACAGAAAAAATAACCAAAAAATCGTAGGTGGCATATTTTAGCTGCAATAGGGTAGGGAAGTGTGGCAAAAATGGGGCGTTGGCAGAGCCTTCGCCAGACGAGGTCTACTCCGCCCGAGCTGTCAGACGGCAGTTGCCACAAATATATTATTACCTAATTATTTCAATGTCTCTGATTTTTTCTTAGTTTTTTGCAGTAATATTATTCCATACAGTGAATTGTGGTATACTTATATTATAAAATGCGTGAACCATCGCTGTACTCAAAATTATGGTGTGCATATTAGTGATTCAGTTATGTTCATAAAACAATAAACAAATAGTTTTGCTGTTGTTACACTATATACACAGGTTATATATAAGTATCTGCATGTTTTGTACACCATAACGAACTACTAAGTTGGTCTTGTGAGTCAAAAAGCAACAAGGAGTGGCCGCCAAACACCAGCGAGCCACTCGCTACCACTCCCTCCCTCACCCTCATTCACCTCCCACAATACTGTTTCTGTATTTATTCACTATACACAAACGTTATAAATACATATTTACATGTTTTGTTCACCATAACTGTACATCTAAGCTTGTATGGTGAGTAAAGGCACAAAGACGTAGCTACTCTCACAGTCAGCTGATCGGCGGCCGCCCTCAAGGCCAGACGCACTAATATTTGTCCTCCAACAATATTGTTTGTGGTGTTATTACGCTATATACACACATTATATATAAATATCTACCTGTTTTATTCACCATACTTGTACAAGTAAACTGGTATGGTGCCCAAAGACCATCGTAGTCATCAGTAAACAACATAAAGTCCTGCAGACGACGCTCCTCCCTCACCAAAATGGCGGCTCCCAACCTCCTACTCTCGCTGTTATCTCACACTATACACACGTTATATATAAGTATCTACATTTGTGTTCACCATAGCGAACCACTAAGCTGGTATGGTGAGTGCAGTCAATAAATGGTGGCCACACAGTCAGAAAACGACGCCACAACCCTCCCTCCCACAGCATTACTCCTCCCTCCATGGAGCACAGCGCTAAATATCACCACAATCCTGCTATTATCAGAATCCGGGTCAGTTTTATCACAGTCAGGGGGCTTCAGTAATACTATCACTGCTAAATAATAGCAGTATCATTTATATTATGGTATTTGTAGGCGATGCTGTGGTCACAAGCTGAACAGCGGTGCTGTGAGCTCGTGCTGCGTGCGCCAGGCTTGGTGGCTTGCTCAATACTGACGCTGTAACACCCAAGAATGTTGGCCTGGATTTTTTTTCTAGGTGGCATCTGGCAACTATCGGTCATGGCTGTACTATAGCTGCCCCTATCCCAGGCAGGGCGTTTAAATTATAGCGCTAGACACGAAATTATATATAAATGATGTGCGCGGTTTCGGTTTTGTCACTGATATCATTTATATATGATATGCGCGGTTTGAGGGTTAAAGTTGAAGTCCCCCAGTATCAACAGTCGAGATTTATCTTTATCTGCTTGTACAATAATATCTCATGACCATTATGAGGCCCTCTTGTTTGTCATCCAGTTCTTCCTTTGTCCATGTGTTGCTTGCTGGTGGGCTGTAGGCATTTAAAATTATCAGCTTATCATCCTGATTCCAGATCTGCAATGCCATTATGTCAATATCTCGAGGGTTTTCAAATATTACCTCTCTTACCTTCAGGTGTTTTTTCACCAGTACAGCCACTCCTCCTCCCTTCCTAGTTTTCCTGTCACGTCTCCAAACTGAATAGCCTCTTGGGAATATGACTTCATTTATTATATTTCCTTCAAGTTTCGTTTCTGATAATGCAACAATATCTGGGACCCTAAGCTGGATTATATCTTGCAACTCCAAAGTTTTTGACCTCACTCCATCGATGTTGGTATATACAATTTTCAGGAACATGTTCCCTTTTCCTTTGCTCTTTACTCCCCCTTCCACTACTGATCTTGTTGCTTTGTTTTTATGTACCATTTCACAAGCTTTCCAGTCCCTGTCACTTTGTAGAAAAAAGAATTTGTCTTCATTTCTATCTCCATTTAGACATTTTGCCTCAATTAGGTTCATTTTCAGCTTTTCTCTGTCTTCCTTGGAGAGGTTTTTTCTTATTGACCAAAGTTTGCCAACCTCATCACTCTGCAATTTCCTGGCATTTCTAAGCACTTCCATCATGTTTTTCACTCCATTAAACGTCACCCTTAAGGGGCAGTTCTTGTCTTTCTCATATTTTCCTATTCCTCTAAAATCACTGACATTTTCCTTTGAGCCTTCTCCTAAACCTACTATTTTCTCTATGATTTTCATCTCTTCTGCTGCTCGGTCCACCCTAGATGAAATTTCCTTCTCTAAACATCCAAAAATGATTATGGACTTAGTTCTATCTGCAGTGTTTTGTACCAGTTTACTGTTGGTAACCAGTTCTTTCCTAATTGCTTGCCTAATTTCTGCTTCTTGTTGGTCATTTCTGGTTTTGACTTCCGAACACACTTCTTTGATAGTCTCTCTTTCTTTTACAACTTGAGCATATGTCGCTTTTATTTCTTCTTTATACTTTTCTAGTTCTTTATTCACCTCCTCTATGCGAGTTGTCAATGAAGTTTCCAGTTGGAGATCCTTACCTAACTCTATGTTAGCCCTTAGGCTTGCTTGGAGTTGTTCACCATATGAGTCTATCTTCTTGTTTATTTCTTCAAAGTCACCACACTTCACTTTCCACTCCTCATTTTTTTTCACTAGTTCCTTGATTTGCTCCTCCTGATTTGTTACCTTGTCTGTTAATGCAGTAATAATCTTACCTTGCTGAAGCATACTCCCTTTTAGAGTGCAAAGCTCACTAAGAGCTCAACTCCCTCTATTTCAGCAGTCTCTCCTGCTCTGAAGAGGGAAGTGAGTACTGAGCAGTACCCAAGACGGGACAGCACAAGTGATTTGAATAGTACTACCATTGTGATAGAATCCCTGAATTGATAATAAAAAGTTGATAATTTATTGATAACTAAAAGTAAGAAATATGCTAGTACGGTTAACTATCCAGCAGTTGCCATGTTTGTTCGTTCCTAATTACAGTATTGTATAAACATTAAGATCAGCAACTTTAGGGTAAAACAAAAAGGAAATGTAATTGTTCTTGTAGAAAGTGTTTTCTGTTTCATTAGTGTGGATTAAACCTCGCCCTCTTTTCTCAGACGGAGACAGGAGAGACCATCACCACTTCCACCTTGGAGGAGGAGGAGGTGCTAGTGGAAGGAGCAGCTGGGAGCATACATAACACATTCCTGTTGTCGGCTGCAGCCTGTGCCACTGCCGCTACACTGGACCGTAGTACTGCCTCGCCACACCATACTCAACCGCATTTTGATTCTGATACTCATTCACAGCTAGAGGCACCTTTAGAAGCTGCAGGTCAGTCACCACAAATGTCTGATTTTAGATTTTGTTGCTGTACTTAAAAAAAAAAAAGATATTAAAATCCTACTAGGTATGTAATGAAGTAGGAAACTTCATGTTAGTGTCTGAACCTTAATAATGTTCATCTTAAACTGAAATATTGATTACAATACTTTAGATCTTGAATAAAACAAACAAGGACATCTTTGTCAAGAAATATAAGTTGCAAGTGACAGTTGATAGCCTAAAATATGCTTCAGCAGCCTAATTTGCCTCCATCACATTTACAAAATTGGAAACTTATTAATCTTAAATATGAATTTACAGTAAATTAGTAATTCTTTCCAGGTGACATTTTGCAAGGGGGGTATGTAATGGGGGGGTTTGTCTTGTACTGGTAACAGCTTATTATATTAAATTGATTATTTTATCATCCATGGTAATAATTTATCAATTTTGTATCTTACCTGTATGCTGAGATGCTCCTTGTGGTGGATAAAGCTTAAAGTACCTATCTGCATTATTCATTGATTTTGCTGTGCTGCAATGATATTGGGTCTCTCTCACACCAGAATTTGTAAAAATTGACTAATCAAATCTTTGATGATTAAAATTTACTGGATTGGTATTTTTAAGCCAAATATGCCACATTCTGTTTACTGTACACTGATGTAACCATTTTCTAGGCTTCTTAAGTCTTGGTGTGAATAGTTAAAGGTTTGCTTCAAACTTAATAATAGAGTACATGCCCTTTGCTATTGATAAATAGTATTGTGGTTATAGATACTGTATAACCAGTAACAAAATGTGAGTCGAGAATTAAAATTGCAAACTTTGCCAGTTAATTGTGTAAGTACTATATAATATAGAATAGCTTGAGCTTGTGGTGTAGGTAAACAGTAGGTTAATCATCAAACATTACACTGTATTCATAACTAAGTGTACATTTACTGGTATTATTTAGTTTACAGGCAAATTTAAGTTATTAATGTGCATTTTCACAGTGAAGTCAGTGAGGTATAATAATGGCATAATAGTAAACATTATATTTGCTTGGGATTCGCACTCTACAATGTGATAGTTGTAGGTCAATATCTTGTGAAATGTAGTAAATTTTTTTATTTTATTTTATATTAGAATTATTTTGGTAGTCGTCTTTCTTTTAAACATATTTAGTTGAAAATGACAGTTTTAGACTTATGATTCTGACGAGTCTTCTCGATATTCCTTGTTTTTCTTCACTGAAGCAGGAAGTTGAAAAATTAACTCTCCAAAGTTAATTTTTTACTTTTTATTTGGGTCTGACGCCTAGTAATGCATTTCGTACTCGCCTCACATTCTCAGACAAATTCTACTGTGCTTAGCACCTGGCTATATCCTCATATGGTTAGGTGACATATGGATGAAGGACATTACATGGGGGATATTAATAAGGTATTAAATGTATCAACAAAGTGTGACATGTTGGCAGCTTATGTTTTGGCTACTTAAATTCCTGTTGCAGGGACATTCAGTACAGCTTCTGTTTCATTGTATCCTAAGAATTATTTCGGTGTTGCTCGTCAAAATATTCCTGGTGATTGTCTCGTGTGTGGCGATTGTGTTCCTTGATGGAGCACTGTTTGTGCATTGTTAATCTCCTAGAGAGGGATGCTGATGTCTTGCCTATATACTGATATTGAGTTTGTTGGGGCTGACAATCCCCAAGTGGGCATGTTAAGGCATAGACAACATTGGTCTCTCTTATGCCTTTTTTCACCAAAAAAACAAATTAAAAATATATTAAACCAGTACAGTGTACTCGCCTATTTGTGCTTGCGGGGGTTGAGCTTTGGCTCTTTGGTCCTGCCTCTCAACTGTCAATCAACTGGTGTACAGGTTCCTGAGCCTACTGGGCTCTTATCATATCTACATTTAAAACTGTGTATGGAGTTAGCCTCCACCACATCACTGCCTAATGCATTCCGTCCGTTAACTACTGACACTGAAAAAGTTCTTTCTAACGTCTCTGTGGCTCATGTGGGTACTCAGTTTCCACCTGTGTCCCCTTGTTCGCGTCCCACCAGTGTTGAATAATTTATTCTTATTTACCCGGTCGATTCCTCTGAGGATTTTGTAGGTTGTGATCATGTCTCCCCTTACTCTTCTGTCTTCCAGTGTCGTAAGGTGCATTTCCCGCAGCCTTTCCTCGTAACTCATGCCTCTTAGTTCTGGGACTAGTCTAGTGGCATACCTTTGGACTTTTTCCAGCTTCGTCTTGTGCTTGACAATGTATGGGCTCCATGCTGGGGCCGCATACTCCAGGATTGGTCTTGCATATATGGTGTACAAGATTCTGAATGATTCCTTACACAGGTTCCTGAACGCTGTTCTGATGTTAGCCAGCCTCGCAAATGCCGCAGACATTATTCTCTTTATGTGGGCTTCAGGAGACAGGTTTGGCGTGATATCAACTCCTAGATCTTTCTCTGTTTCATTAAGTACTTCACCACCTATTCTGTATCCTGTGTCTGGTTTCCTATTTCCACTGCCTAGTTTCATTACTTTGCATATACTCGGGTTGAACTTCAACAGCCATTTGTTGGACCATTCACTCAGTCTATCTAGGTCATCTTGTAGCCTCCTACTATTGTCCTCAGTTTCAATCCTCCTCATAATTTTTGGTGTGTGTACTCACCTAGTTGTGTTTGCGGGGGTTGAGCTCTGGCTCTTTGGTCCCGCCTCTCAACCGTCAATCAACAGGTGTACAGATTCCTGAACCTATTGGGCTCTATCATATCTACATTTAAAACTGTGTATGGAGTCAGCCTCCACCACATCACTTCCTAATGCATTCCATTTGTCAACCACTCTGACACTAAAAAAGTTCTTTCTAATATCTCTGTGGCTCATTTGGGCACTCAGTTTCCACCTGTGTCCCCTTGTGCGTGTGCCCCTTGTGTTAAATAGCCTGTCTTTATCTACTCTATCAATTCCCTTCAGAATCTTCAATGTGGTGATCATGTGCCCCCTAACTCTTCTGTCTTCCAGCGAAGTGAGGTTTAATTCCCGTAGTCTCTCTTCGTAGCTCATACCTCTCAGCTTGGGTACTAGTCTGGTAGCAAACCTTTGAACCTTTTCCAGTTTAGTCTTATCCTTGACTAGATATGGACTCCATGCTGGGGCTGCATACTCCAGGATTGGCTTGACATATGTGGTATACAAAGTTCTGAATGATTCTTTACACAAGTTTCTGAATGCCGTTCGTATGTTGGCCAGCCTGGCATATGCCGCTGATGTTATCCTCTTGATATGTGCTGCAGGAGACAGGTCTGGCATGATATCAACCAAGTCTTTTTCTTTCTCTGACTCCTGAAGAATTTCCTCTCCCAGATGATACCTTGTATCTGGCCTCCTGCTCCCTACACCTATCTTCATTACATTACATTTGGTTGGGTTAAACTCTAACAACCATTTGTTCGACCATTCCTTCAGCTTGTCTAGGTCTTCTTGAAGCCTCAAACAGTCCTCTTCTGTTTTAATCCTTCTCATAATTTTAGCATCGTCCGCAAACATTGAGAGAAATGAATCGATACCCTCCGGGAGATCATTTACATATATCAGAAACAAGATAGGACCGAGTACAGAGCCCTGTGGGACTCCACTGGTAAATTCACGCCAATTGGAGGTCTCGCCCCTCACCGTAACTCTCTGCTTCCTATTGCTTAGGTACTCCCTTATCCACTGGAGCACCTTACCAGCTACACCTGCCTGTCTATCCAGCTTATGTACCAGCCTCTTATGCGGTACTGTGTCAAAGGCTTTCCGACAATCCAAGAAAATGCAGAACGCCCAGCCCTCTCTTTCTTGCTTAATCTTTGTCACCTGATCGTAGAATTCTATCAAGCCTGTAAAGCAAGATTTACCCTCCCTGAACCCATGTTGGCGATTTGTCACGAAGTCCCTTCTCTCCAGATGTGTTACCAGGTTTTTTCTCACGATCTTCTCCATCACCTTGCATGGTATACAAGTCAAGGACACTGGCCTGTAGTTCAGTGCCTCTTGTCTGTCGCCCTTTTTGTATATGATATATATATACAGTAATATTTTGTATTGTGAAGACCTCCTGGAACCTCTTGTTGAGTTCTTCACACACACCTCTCTGTCGTTCTCTGTATACCTGTCCTCGCCTGTTCGAAGTTTCAATACCTGTTCTTTCACTGTTGTTTTCCTTCTGATGTGACTGTGGAGTCACATCCAGTCCTCCCATCCCAGCATCCATCCAGTCCTCCCATCCCAGCATCCATCCAGTCCTCCCATCCCAGCATCCATCCAGTCCTCCCATCCCAGCATCCATCCAGTCCTCCCATCCCAGCATCCATCCAGTCCTCCCATCCCAGCATCCATCCAGTCCTCCCATCCCAGCATCCATCCAGTCCTCCCATCCCAGCATCCATCCAGTCCTCCCATCCCAGCATCCATCCAGTCCTCCCATCCCAGCATCCATCCAGTCCTCCCATCCCAGCATCCATCCAGTCCTCCCATCCCAGCATCCATCCAGTCCTCCCATCCCAGCATCCATCCAGTCCTCCCATCCCAGCATCCATCCAGTCCTCCCATCCCAGCATCCATCCAGTCCCCCCCATCCCAGCATTCATCCAGTCCTCCCCATCCCACCGTCCATCCAGCCCCCCATCCCACCGTCCATCCTGCCCCCCATCCCACCGTCCATCCAGCCCCCATCCCACCGTCCATCCAGCCCCCATCCCACCGTCCATCCAGCCCCCCATCCCACCATCCATCCAGCCCCCCATCCATCCAGTCACCCATCCCACCATCCATCCAGTCACCCATCCCACCGTCCATCCTGCCCCCCATCCCACCGTCCATCCAGCCCCCATCCCACCGTCCATCCAGCCCCCATCCCACCGTCCATCCAGCCCCCCATCCCACCATCCATCCAGCCCCCCATCCATCCAGTCACCCATCCCACCATCCATCCAGTCACCCATCCCACCATCCATCCAGTCACCCATCCCACCATCCATCCAGTCACCCATCCCACCATCCATCCAGTCACCCATCCCACCATCCATCCAGCCCCCCATCCCACCATCCATCCAGCCCCCCATCCCACCATCCATCCAGCCCCCCATCCCACCATCCATCCAGCCCCCCCTCCCACCATCCATCCAGCCCCCCATCCCACCATCCATCCAGCCCCCCATCCCACCATCCATCCAGTTCCTCCCCCCAACCATCCATCCAGTTCCTCCCCCCAACCATCCATCCAGTTCCTCCCCCCAACCATCCATCCAGTTCCTCCCCCAACCATCCATCCAGTTCCTCCCCCCAACCATCCATCCAGTTCCTCCCCCCAACCATCCATCCAGTTCCTCCCCCCAACCATCCATCCAGTTCCTCCCCCCAACCATCCATCCAGTTCCTCCCCCCAACCATCCATCCAGTTCCTCCCCCCAACCATCCATCCAGTTCCTACCCCCCCAACCATCCATCCAGTTCCTACCCCCCCAACCATCCATCCAGTTCCTTCCCCCCCAACCATCCATCCAGTTCCTTCCCCCCCAACCATCCATCCAGTTCCTTCCCCCCCCAACCATCCATCCAGTTCCTTCCCCCCCAACCATCCATCCAGTTCCTTCCCCCCCAACCATCCATCCAGTTCCTTCCCCCCCAACCATCCATCCAGTTCCTTCCCCCCCAACCATCCATCCAGTTCCTTCCCCCCCAACCATCCATCCAGTTCCTTCCCCCCCAACCATCCATCCAGTTCCTCCCCCCCAACCATCCATCCAGTTCCTCCCCCCCAACCATCCATCCAGTTCCTCCCCCCCAACCATCCATCCAGTTCCTCCCCCCCCAACCATCCATCCAGTTCCTCCCCCCCAACCATCCATCCAGTTCCTCCCCCCCAACCATCCATCCAGTTCCTCCCCCCCAACCATCCATCCAGTTCCTCCCCCCCCAACCATCCATCCAGTTCCTCCCCCCCCAACCATCCATCCAGTTCCTCCCCCCCCAACCATCCATCCAGTTCCTCCCCCCCCAACCATCCATCCAGTTCCTCCCCCCCCAACCATCCATCCAGTTCCTCCCCCCCCAACCATCCATCCAGTTCCTCCCCCCCAACCATCCATCCAGTTCCTCCCCCCCCAACCATCCATCCAGTTCCTCCCCCCCCAACCATCCATCCAGTTCCTCCCCCCCCAACCATCCATCCAGTTCCTCCCCCCCCAACCATCCATCCAGTTCCTCCCCCCCCAACCATCCATCCAGTTCCTCCCCCCCCAACCATCCATCCAGTTCCTCCCCCCCCCAACCATCCATCCAGTTCCTCCCCCCCCAACCATCCATCCAGTTCCTCCCCCCCAACCATCCATCCAGTTCCTCCCCCCCCAACCATCCATCCAGTTCCTCCCCCCCAACCATCCATCCAGTTCCTCCCCCCCCCAACCATCCATCCAGTTCCTCCCCCCCCAACCATCCATCCAGTCGCCCCCAAGTGCACAGTGACTCGTAGAAAAATTGAATACAGAAATTAACAATGGAAATTTGAGTTAAATACAGAATAAAGGTGGTCCCATGTGGTGAGCCAGTGTCACCAGGCTCATGTGTACAGGCATAGGCGATATATATCAAATATAGCGAGCAGTGATACGTTGAACAGTGAAGTGGAACGTGCAACACAAAATATAAATTAGTGGATAGTGTTAGAGAATTGTTCAAAGAAAAAGTATAAATGTAAAGTTGTGGAGGAGGCATCACACTTGGCTGTTTACAGCCAAGTGTGATGTATACTTGATCTATATAGAGATCTAGGGGTGGTTCTAGATAGAAAACTATCACCTGAGGACCACATAAAGAATATTGTGCGAGGAGCCTATGCCACGCTTTCTAACTTCAGAATTGCTTTTAAATACATGGATGGCGATATACTAAAGAAATTGTTCACGACTTTTGTTAGGCCAAAGCTAGAATATGCAGCAGTTGTGTGGTGCCCATATCTTAAGAAGCACATCAACAAACTGGAAAAGGTGGAAAGACATGCTACTAAGTGGCTCCCAGAACTGAAGGGCAAGAGCTACGAGGAGAGGTTAGAGGCATTAAATATGCCAAAACTAGAAGACAGAAGAAAAAGAGGTGATATGATCACTACATACAAAATAGTAACAGGTATTGATAAAATCGATAGGGAAGATTTCCTGAGACCTGGAACGTTAAGAACAAGAGGTCACAGATATAAACTAGCTAAACACAGATGCCGAAGAAATATAAGAAAATTCACTCTCGCAAACAGAGTGGTAGACGGTTGGAACAAGTTAGGGGAGAAGGTGGTGGAGGCCAAGACCGTCAGTAGTTTCAAAGCGTTATATGACAAAGAGTGCTGGGAAGACGGGACACCACGAGCGTAGCTCTCATCCTGTAATTACACTTAGGTAATTACACCACAGCCACGAGGCCTACACAGTGTAGATTACTTCCCTCAGTAACAGTATACTCCCTCAGTAATAATATACTGGCAATATATACTGTAATACGGGAAAATGGATCTAGGAACTAGTAATAGAGTAAGTGAATAACATTGCAGGCTGGAAGAAAGCAGAAATTCCCTTAGGATATTACAGGCAAATAATCAGTGTATAAATCAAGTAACTGGCAACCGGTGGCATCCTGCCCCCGACCTGGGACAAACAACGGTCAACTAGACGGTCCCAAGAGGACCATATTTTCTCCAAGGCGATAAGTACCCCCACATAAACTTGAACAAATAAACATATGTAATATTATAAATATACTGTATACATATTATATATACATGCATGTAATATTATAAATATATGCATTGTTATGATCTCAGCCTGCAGGAGAAACGAGTCTCCCTCCTTGAGAGTTATTCAGCAAGCCTGACCTAACTAGAAGGTCTAGCAAATATTGAGGTGATAACCCATATGAAAAATAGTATGGTGGATTCAATGAGCAGTTTAAGATTATGGGCAGTAAGTAAGGAAATAGATAAATGACTGGCTAGGAGATGTGGACATTTTGCTGGAGGCGTGAGGCTCGCTTCCGGAGGACCTTGACCTCACTTGAGTGCCAGACATCGCAGGGGAAAGCCGCGCTACGTTTGAGCTCCCGCCAGATGGGAACCCCTAGTGATATATCTCGAAGAGAAGAGAAGTGTGTAGACGTGCCAGCTGTGGAACTGAGCTGGGAACGTTGTGGTCTCAAGTCCTGGTTGACGAAGTGTTTATTAAATCGCCCAGAGGCATTATTGTGGGCCTTGGAAGCGCCGTGACCAGACGCCGTCAGAGGGAGAAGCGCCCTCGACCAGTTTAATCTGTGGTTTGTCTTTGGGGAAGAAGTTGCTGAGAACTTCGAAGCCAGCAGTTGAAGTAGCTGATGAGACTACAAGGTAGTGGAAGCGAGGACCTCGAGTTGTGAGAAGCAGTGAAGAGGAGTGTCACGTGCTTCTGTAGAGGTGGTGAAGCACCATAGTTGCTCGAGGAAACTTCATGGTGTAGCAGCCAAGAGAGCTGTGGAGGAACCTAGCAGAAGGGTGAAGCACCTTAGTTGCTCGAGAAAACTTCATGATAGCAGCCTGGAGGAGCTGCAGAGGATCCTGGTAGTGAAGCCCGGAAGAACCTGAAGATATCAGGGTAGTGAACTTCCAGAGGTGGAAGGGAAGTTCTGGTGGATTACTTGTAGGGAGTTGATAGTGTTTGGTTGTCATTAGTGTGCAAGACGCAGTGAGAGGTGAGTGGTTGTTTGCATTCTTATGTCAAGGAGTGATTTATTCTGAAGTTTGGAGTTACAGTCGTAGGCTGGATTACCTACAGATGTATGTGTTCTAGGACTGATAGGGTGATCGATTGATCATTGTTGTGTATCAATGAACATTTATACTGATATGTTATTGCATTCAAATGCTGATTTTCTATATATATATATATATTATCTTGCCGATGGTGCAACAGTGTATGTAGACTTGATCAACTTGAGGAGGTTGATAGTATCAGGTGGTGAACCAGGAGATAGGATACCACTTGATAAGCTGATGGTAGAGTTCTGGTTGTGCTGGAGAGCAACCTGATCGTGATATTATAGAGTATAGGATTCATTATTACTATATGTGTGTATGTATCGTGTATGTGCTTTGTCCAGTAAATGTATCCCAATTTGCTGGTGTTTGCCCTTGTCCTAGTGAGGCTTCCCAGGAGGTAGTAAAGAAGGAGAGAGAGAGAGAGAGAACCAAGAACCACTGCTGTGGACAGGGTAGAAGGTAATACTAGTAAGTCATAGGGGATTGAGGGGATCACATCTGATAAGGAGAGAGTGGGGAGTCACAGCGGCTCGAGTGGGTGTGTGCACGTGACAACGAGGCTGAGTGTTGGAGCCGCATCCCCTAAACATGTGACATGGAGCCCCTCTCCAAGAGCCAGAAGCGCCTAGTGTGATCTCCTAGTGAAGTGTAAGCACTCTACCGAGTTGTGGGTTGGGTTGTCCGTAGAGAAGGATCAACGACGACAACACCAACCAACCCACAAGACTATAATAGCATATAATATTATAACATCACAAACCCTACATGGAGGTGTGTGGAGGCTGCCTTAAGTCACTTCGGAAGACTGTTGTAGGCATTGTATGTAACATTTGTAACATAAGATTTCACCTGAGTTGTACAGGATTACCTACACAATATGCAAACCGGGAAGGTAACTACTGGATCTGTCAAAGAGACAGGCAGATGTGGGAAAACATTACAAACTAATGAATAACATTCCTGAACTACACAGGCTACAATTCACACAAAAACTACCAGAAATATATGCAGAGTATATAAAGACAGCAACGAACTCTGAGCACAACCCAGGGACTGAGAATTTAGAGAGTCAAAGTAGCAATGTAGAAGGGCATAGTGTCGAGGTACACAAAAATGAAGGCAATATTGTAGAGCAAACTGGTGATATGAATAAGGAGAGAAAAAATGAGACGAATGAGAACACAAATGAGAAAGACGAAAGCAACAAGGAGAAAGATAAGGGCAATACCGAGAATGAATGCAGAAACAAAAAACAGGTAGCCAAGTCGTTCACGGGTACAAACAAGAATAATACAATCACAGATGAAAATATTTGCAGGTATTATGCAAAAGGACAGTGCAGATATGGGCCCAGAGGCACAGAATGCTCATTCATGCACCCACGGAAATGCTGAAACTGGTTAGGGAAAGGCAGATGTCGTTTTGATACAGTGTAGATATTTTCACCTTAAGTTATGCAAACTCTCAGTTAATGAGAGGAAATGCTACGATCTTCATTGCCCCGATTTCCATGTCAGAGGTACACAGCGCTATATAAGAGAACAAGTCCAATATAATAGCCCTGAAAATTTTTTAGATGCAGGTACAAACAGAGGGAGAAACAGACAGGCAGAAACGTGGCAGGAGTGTGTGTGTGGGTGTGGGTGTGTGTGTGTGTGTGGGTGTGGGTGTAATTACCTAAGTGTAGTTACAGGATGAGAGCTACGCTCGTGGTGTCCCGTCTTCCCAGCACTCTTTGTCATATAACGCTTTGAAACTACTGACGGTCTTGGCCTCCACCACCTTCTCACTTAACTTGTTCCAACCGTCTACCCCACTATTTGCGAAGGTGAATTTTCTTATATTTCTTCGGCATCTGTGTTTAGCTAGTTTAAATCTATGACCTCTTGTTCTTGAAATTCCAGGTCTCAGGAAGTCTTCCCTGTCGATTTTATCAATTCCTGTTACTATTTTGTACGTAGTGATCATATCACCTCTTTTTCTTCTGTCTTCTAGTTTTGGCATATTTAATGCTTCTAACCTCTCCTCGTAGCTCTTTCCCTTCAGTTCTGGGAGCCACTTAGTAGCATGTCTTTGCACCTTTTCCAGTTTGTTGATGTGCTTCTTAACACTTTCGCGCTCCGTGGAAACTCGCGGTTGACAGGGGGATCGTGGCCCCTCCGTGCGGGTAAGCGCGCGGTGACACTCAAATGTGTATACTCCTTCCAGTTTTCTCACCTTAATTCTCGCGCTACGTCGCTCATTCTGGTATCATTGTGTTCGCAATTAAATTCTCTACAGGTGTGTATAAATATAATGTCCAAAAGCCTAGTGTGACTCCCAACAGCAAAGCGTAAAGTCGGCAAAAACGCACAAAATCAGTAACATGTGCATTCTCGTTCCATTTTTTTACCTTAATTCTCGTGCTACGTCGCTCATTTTGGTATCATTGTGTTCGCAATTAAATTCCCTACAGATGTGTATGAATAAAATGTACAAAAGGCTGGAGTGCCTCCCCGCAGAAAAGCCTAAAGTTACCCATGAACGAGCACCATTTTGTACATTGCAACCTAATGTTCAACTCGTTCAATTTGATAACATCAAATTTCGTGCTACGTCGCTCGTTTTGGTATCAAATTGTTCGCAATAAAAAGGCGATTATTTTAAAACTAGTCCCAGAATAATAGAGCAATAACTGGATTTTTAACAAATATTTTAATTCTGGACGCTAATCATCACAAATTTATTTATATCTTTCCAGTGTTCTGACATAAATATTTGTGTTACATCTTTCATTTTGGTATCAAATTGTTCGCAATAAAAAGGCGCACATTTTAAAACAAGTCCCAAGATAATAGGACAATAAATAGAATTTTAACAAATATTTTAATATTCAGACCATAGACCTATTTATAATATTTCAAGTGTTTGGACATCAAGTTTCATGTTATATCTTTGATTTTGGTATCAAATTGTGTGCAATCTAAAGGCGCTTATTTTAAAACCACTACCAGATTGATCTGATAAAATTTAAATTTTTAAAAAATATTGTAATGAGTGACGCAGTATTGCGTCGTTGGAACACATTCAGTAGAAAAATAAATGACGAATTATTCAGTCTGTGGAACGCGAAAGTGTTAAGATATGGGCACCACACAACAGCTGCATATTCTAGCTTTGGCCTAACAAAAGTCATGAACAATTTCTTTAGTATATCGCCATCCATGTATTTAAATGCAATTCTGAAGTTAGAAAGCATAGCATAGGCTCCTTGCACAATATTCTTTGTGGTCCTCAGGTGATAGTTTTCTATCTAGAACCACTCCTAGATCTCTTTCTTTATCAGAATTCTTTAAAGATTTCTCACATAATATATAGGTTGTGTGGGGTCTATGTTCTCCTATTCCACATTCCATAACATGACATTTATTAACATTAAATTCCATTTGCCAAGTGGTGCTCCATATACTTATTTTGTCCAGGTCTTCTTGAAGGGCATGACAGTCATCTAAATTTCTTATCCTTCCTATTATCTTAGCATCATCAGCAAACATGTTCATATAATTCTGTATACCAACTGGTAGATCATTTATGTACACAATAAACATCACTGGTGCAAGAACTGAACCCTGTGGTACTCCACTTGTGACATTTCTCCATTCCGATACATTGCCTCTGATTACTGCCCTCATTTTTCTATCAGTCAGAAAATTTTTCATCCATGATAGAAGCTTACCTGTTACCCCTCCAATATTTTCCAGTTTCCAGAACAACCTCTTATGTGGAACTCTGTCGAAAGCCTTTTTTAGGTCCAGATAGATGCAGTCAACCCAACCATCTCTTTCCTGTAATATCTCTGTGGCTCGATCATTGAAACTGAGTAAATTCGATACACAGGATCTTCCAGATCGAAAACCATACTGTCTGTCTGATATTATATCATTTCTCTCTAGGTGTTCTACCCATTTAGTTTTGATTAGTTTTTCCAATACTTTCACTATTACACTTGTCA
This sequence comes from Procambarus clarkii, assembly GCF_040958095.1. Classification (NCBI taxonomy): domain Eukaryota; kingdom Metazoa; phylum Arthropoda; class Malacostraca; order Decapoda; family Cambaridae; genus Procambarus; species Procambarus clarkii. The sequence continues at coordinate 23,533,041 of NC_091234.1, read as the reverse complement.
ATGATACAGGTCTATAATTGAGGGGGTCTTCCCTGCTGCCACTTTTGTAGATTGGAACTATGTTAGCCTGTTTCCACCCGTCTGCTACGATTCCTGTACACAGGGATGCCTGAAAGATCAGGTGAAGTGGAATGCTGAGCTCGGATGCACATTCTCTCAGAACCCATGGTGAAACGCCATCTGGGCCAGCTGCTTTGTTCTTACCGAGCTCCTTGAGCATTTTTTCCACTTTGTCTCTAGACACCTCTATGTGTTCTATGTTGTTCTCTGGAATTCTTATTGTATCTGGTTCCCTAAAGATTTCATTTTGTACAAACACACTTTGGAACTTTTCGTTTAGTGTTTCACACATTTCCTTTTCATCTTCCGTGAATCTATTTCCCATTTTCAACCTCTGAATATTATCCTTTACCTGCAATTTGTTGTTTATGAATTTATAGAATAGACCTGGTTCTGTTTTACATTTGTCCGCAATCCCTTTTTCAAAATTTCTTTCTGCCTCTCTCCTCACTGCCGTGTAATTGTTTCTCGCATCTTTGTATCGCTGGTATGTTTGGGGGTTCGGCCTCTTCCTGTATTGATTCCATTTTTGTGTCTTTCGGTCTCTAGCCGTCTCGCAATTTCTATTGAACCAATCCTGTTTCCTAGTTCTGCATCTCTGTTTTGGTATAAATTTTTTTGGGCCTTTATCATATATTTCACAAAACTTGCCATACATCTCATTCACTTCCTTGCCTAGCATCAAGTCTGTCCAATTATACTCAATAAAAAAATTTCTAAGGTCACCATAATGTCCTCTCCTGAAGTCTGGTTTTTCAACTGCTTCAACCTCCTTATTTTCTTCCAGCTTATAACGCATTGCATACTTTATTCCCAAAAAGACATGGTCACTTTTACCCAAGGGAGGAAGGTACTGAATGTCAAATATCTCTTCCTCCTTCCTGGTAAATATCAAATCTAGCATGGAGGGAACGTCCCCTTCCCTCATCCTCGTAGCTTGTTTAACATGTTGATACAAGAATGTTTCCAGGATGAGGTCTACAAATTTACAGGTCCAAAAATCTTCTGTTTTAGCTTCATATGCTTCCCAGTCTATGGATTTCAAGTTGAAGTCACCGACTATCAACAGTCGTGATCTATCGTTATCCGCTCTCGCTATAATCTCTCTCATTATTGTTATAAGACCTTCACGTTTACTATCTAGCTCCTCCTTTGACCATGTGCTGCTTGGCGGTGGACTATATGCATTTATCATCATTAGTTTATCATCCTCATAGCAGATCTCTAGTGCTATTATGTCAACTTCTTGTGGATTGGCAGTCATTATTTCCTTCACCTTTAGGTGTTCTTTTACCAGCACAGCAACGCCACCGCCTTTCCTAATTTTTCTGTCCCGTCTCCAAATTGAGTAGCCCCTTGGGAATATGACCTCATTTAAAATTACATCTTCAAGTTTTGTCTCCGTGAGTGCAACAATGTCTGGTGTCTGCAGCTGTATTACATCACTTAACTCCAGTATCTTCGATCTCACTCCATCTATGTTGGTGTATGCAATCTTCAGGAACTTGTTCCCCCTCTCCTTATTCTTCACTCCCCCTCTCTCTATTGATTTTGTTGGTTTGCCTTTATGTACCACTTTACTGGTTTGCCTACCCCTATCACTTTGTAGAAAAAAGAATTTATTTCTTCTTCATTCCTGCTCTCATTTAAATGTTTTGCCTCGGCGAGGTTCAGTTTCAGCTTCTCTCTATCTTCTTTTGAAAGATCTCGTCTTAATGACCACCCTTTCCCATCCTCATCCCTTTGCAATTTTCTAGCATTCCTTAGTACTTCTTCCATCTGTTTGGCACCGTTTAGGGTGATCCTCAAAGGTCGATCTTTCCCTTTTACGTACCTGCCTATTCTCCTGTAGTCGCACACATTCTCTCTGTTTGTAAGACTTTCCACGAGGCCAACAATTTTATCTACTACTTTAGCTTCTTCTACAGCTCTTTCTGACCTAGATGTTATCGCCTTTTCTTTGCAGCCAAAAATGATCAGGGACTTACTCCGATCAACTGTGTTTTGCACCAACTTCGGGTTAGATGCCAATTCTTTCCTCACTTCTAGCCTAATGTTTGTTTTATCTTGGTTGCTGCAG